>NC_137697.1:24481143-24750143 GCF_964034855.1 Anser brachyrhynchus
ATGCCGTCATGTGGGAATGCATATATGCAAATGGAGAGAATAGCATCCCTGAAAACCACAGAGGAAAACATAAATCTAGAGTATCACATACATAAGACCTCAAACAAATCCTTCAATTGCTCAGTAATCAGGTAGCAATTTTAAAAGATTTATTACTAGATAAATGACAAATTAATAGTTTACTAATGTTTTATGTCTATCTGTCAATTAATTTTGAATAGTCTGATATAGTGACCAGGTAGGTTCTGTGTCTGCACCAAGGCAGGTAGTCTGACATGGACAAAATATCTTTCCCCAGCTTCGCATTTATTATAAAATGAGATGTAAAAGCTGTTTTTATATGACTTCCAAACAAGCATGATGCATTTCAAACATTATTAATAGTCTTTTAAAAAGCATTTCCCTTCCTCAACAGCATTAGCAGGGTGCTGTTTTACAAGAGATGTGAGGGCTTTTAAAAAATTGAGAGTAAGACCTCATATAAAAACCTTTTAAATAGCTTTTTATTCGCACAGACTCTCCTGCCTGGCAATCTTGTGAACGACACATAATTAGTGTCAGACATCATTCAAACTGCTGACATCAGGTGGTCACCAACAAGGACGCTGCATGCCACAGCTGAGATTTAAAAGCCCAGGTTCATTTCATGTGAAATGAGTGCTGTGCTTTTAACTCTTAAAGTGTTTAAATGGGGAAAATGTAGAATCCAGAGCCGCAATTCATTATACTGCAACCATTTCTGTCTTAATGGAGTACATTTTGTGACATGGTGATTGAATGCTTTGGCAGATGCACAATGCTTATGTAAGGCTGTACTTTCCTCAAGCCATGCAAAGGCTGGAAATTTTTTCTTATTTTACAGTTAAGCTTATGGAATGATACAATATCTTGGAATTCTTTGTTACAGTAAATAATGACAGACTATGTTTGTATAAATTGCATAGATTATAGTAGATGCTTGTTTACCCAACCATTCAATAAGAACTTGTTCCAAAGCCTGTTGAAGTCAGCATGTAATTACTCTTTTTTCCCCTAAAGAAAAAAAAAAAACAAGGTTCCCTCCTTCACTACGTATCTTCATTACAGGTAGTTTCCATCAGGCAAATTCCATTAAAATTTTAAGATCCTGCATGAGAAAAGCATAAATGAAAACAAAACAAAACAAAATTACGATCTATGAAAAGGCTTGAAGTATATTGGTTTTTTATCTTCTTTGCACTTCCCATTTTAAGCTAAGAGGCTTATTACATTTAATAGATTTACAAGAAAGTTTATATATTGTGTACTTCTCATATTGTAAGAGCTTTTGTCTAAGGAGCACATATTTTTTGTGTGTTTGTGTGTTTATGTGTTTAGACAGAAGATTAATACACTCTATCCTCATCTGATTTCATTTTTCTAATACATCTGTCTACTTCGGTATATTATAAGCAAGAAGAGCTACATATTGCTGCTATAACTGAGAAATGCAATTAAATCAATAGAAAAAAAGATATTAATGCAGATGAGAAAGTTAATATACAGAAGAGTGAATTTGATTACTTTTTTTGTTTGTCAGATACACAAAAGAGGCTAGCATCTTGCATTCTCTCTGAAAAAAATCTTACTATATCTGTCACATTGTCCACATTTTGCTGAGTATTTCCATATGTAGATGTATTACTTAAGCTTAACAATAAAAATCAACTTAAATCTTTTTTGAGGAGATCACTATTCTCAGAGAACACTGTGGTGTCAGTTCTGATGGGACAAGTAGGAACAGTGGATTAAGGATGCCACCAAACTGCAGTAAAGGTCAAAGAGGAAAACAGGTAGGGGACTGTCCCTACCCAAAATACTCTCTTCTCATGAGAGCACGCTTTACAGATTGGTCTTTTCATTTATGTGTTTTTGATAAATGTAGCATGCTCATATTTCTCTTTCATTTCAAGACTGGAGATCTTCACAGTTTCCACATCCTCAAGATCTGCACCACACTGTATTCTCTTGCTTTCTAGGTAATGCCATGCCTAGATACAAATACCTCAGCTGAAATTAAGCATAGTACCTTGAATATCATTTGTTCCCTGAAATAAAGGTGTCAGAGACTCACTCACCATGGAAATGTCTCTCTTTTTTTCATTAGTTTCATTAGTAAGCATGGACATTTCAGCCTTGGAAGTTATTTCTGGTGCTGTAGGGAAGGTAAATATTATGACAAGTCCCTTCAAAAGAAACTACTAATGAACACACCAGGTGGTACTGATTCAAAAACTATATGGAACAGAAACCATTACAGGAAGAATGGACATTATGGAAATTGCTTCCTTTCGGAAGACAGTGCTCCTTTTTTTTTTGTAGTCTTTCTCTTTTCTTTCTCTTCTTCCCTGTCTTTTCTAAAAGGTTTTCTTTGATAGTCTAAGAATTGAAGTCAACATTACAATTCATGCAGCTTTCTCTACTAAAAGTCTACACAACACTAAAATTGTTCACTGTTAAAGTGGCTATTAAACTCTACTTGCTCTACTTGCTGAACCCCAGAGAAGTCATCTAAAGCTGAATATTTATTTTAGCTGGTAAACTCAGAAGAACTAAATATCCTTTCATCAAGGAACAAACAAACAAACAAACAAACCAATAATTGTGCATATGTTCCACAATTTATAAAAATTGAAAATGTATATAAATTGTATGCTGCAACGCTATCTTCCCTTCCATTACGAAATCAAACATGGAGATACATCTCATCTTTGAGTTCATAGCTCATTAAGATCTCATGCCAAAGATATATTACGAACAGAGACAATAGGTTTTCAGACATGAAGTCAAGGAACTGTAAATCACATTCTCACTGGGAAGGTGGTTTTTTATAGGAGCATTTTGCTGTTGTGAATCTCAAAAAGGACAAAATTTTTATCTCTGTTATATTAGGAAAAAAAAAAAAAGAATAAAAGATCAGGGATTCTCTGAAACCATACTTCAAGTGGAAAAAGAAATGTGAGTCTTGATGGTTCTTCCTCACCCAGTTCCCTGCCCAAATTCACATTAGATTCATTCAATCTTCTATATATATATAAAAAAAAAAGTAACTGGAACAGCCATACATAGGAATAGGAATTATTCTTTTAGTTCTCCATCCTACCCTACCCATTATCATGCTAAACATGCAAGTTGGGACTTAAGCTTCCAACTAACAAGTATGCAAGCTGTTCTACAAATACTATCAAAGTATTTAAAAATTTCACATTATCATTTCACTTCTGCTTTTCATGGGTACAAGGATCCCAAAAGATTGATTGCTGAATCATAAAACAGAACAAATTATATTGCCAAAACTGCTTTCTTTTTTTTTTTTTTTTTTTTTTTCAATTGAGAATGTACCCAACTCCAGCATGGTAACCTCAGATATCTGATTAAATGAAAGGTACAGTCTGCTTTTTTTCAAGGAACTTAGCATTTTGCTTTTAATAACATTTTGAATGTTACTATATTAATGAATCCCTCCAACATCAATGCAAGAATAGAGGGTAAATATTACTTATCTACACAAAGGACCTGGAGCTAAACATACACTGCAAAGGATATGATCATACAGAGGAACTGAAAGAATGCAGTTAAGCTGAACTGCCTTTACCTCTGCTAATAATAAAGTTTTATACTAAATATGCCTTGTTGACCAAAACATAATAGGGGTTGTCATCCCAAGAGAAATCTTGTTTTATATAAATTATTCCAAAGTTTCATATCTTGCACTGCCTTTTAGTGAATTCTTTAGGAACATAGTCTGAGCATCTTCATAGCTACGGATATCCTCTATACTTGGATACTTGTCTATAAGCATACTTGACTATCCTTTAAGCATAACATTAACTTTGAATTTCCATCTGTTTATGGAATAGACATGACATGTATTAGTCGTATCTACTTAAGTTTCTTTATATCACTCTCCAACTCAATAGTGCCATCTCAGAGTGATTTTACTAGGAAATTCTAATCCAAACAATTGCAGATAAAAAGGAAGCAAGAATGTTACCTTTTGATATTTCTAACTATATGAAGGCATGTAAAGCATACAGAAGTTACCTTCATATTAATCAGTAAATATTGAGCATTTTCATAGAAACATAGAATCATAGAATATCCCAAGTTGGAAGGGACCCATAAGGATCATCGAGTCCAACTCCTGGCACCACACAGGTCTACCCAAAAATTCAGACCATATGACTGAGCACAGTCCAAACACTTCTTAAACTCCGACAGGCTTGGTGCCATGACTACATCCCTGGGGAGCCTGTTCCAGTGTGTGACAACCCTCTCAATGATTTTCTAACACTTTAAGTGGTTAATTTGTACTGTTTTACGCAGTTGTATCACACCCACTTGAATTGTCCAAGGCATCCAGAATACACGTTAACATTTAAAATCCAGCCCACATGCCCCTCCATCCCCCAAAAGTTCATTTTATGAATTTAAAAACCAAGCAACCAAACTAAAAAAAAAAAACACAACATTCTAGATTAATTTTTGTCAATTTTCAAAAGAAACATGCTGCTGAAAAAAAAAAAAAAGTTTTATTCTGAAATTGTGAAAATGATGTTTAGACTTTTCCCATTGCTTTCTTCCTTATTCAGCTGAGACAATTTTCTGACTTCAATAGGAATCTGTTCATTGCTTTCACTGACCCCCAAAGTGCATTTCCCAATAAACAAAGTATTCACTGAAAATACTAGCTCAGAAACAGTGGCGACAAAAACATCTCTCACTGGCACCAAAATGGGACATCCCTTACTAAGTGTTTCTTCTCCCAGAGAAAGCATAAGAAGCAAAAGCACGTTTTAAATCAGATTGAGGCTCTATGAAAAAGTGTTCAGATTAGTACCTGTATGGTTACTGAAAAAATACAGAACAGAAAACTTCCCTGAAGTTTCTATTCAGCAAAAATGTAAGAAACTCAAAATAGAGTAAATGTACTGTCTTAACCTTAAACATGTGTGTATTACTGCCAGCCCATAATGTAACTGTTCTGTCATAATAACCATGTCTCAGTTCTGCATTCCATCAATATGCATCACATCCACTCAAGTCAGTGGGAATTTGGGATATGCAAGGAATGACGAATTAGTTTCATAATCCTTAGGCCACAATCCCATGGTAATTATAATGCCTCAACATAGTATTGCAAGCTGAACAGTTCTGCAGCACCTTGTAGGGCATTAACAGTAGGATTCTGCAGAATTATTCTAAATATCATACCAGGACCCTGTCTCTGCACTCTTACCTGTAATAATTAAATTAAGCAACTGAAAGCTTAGAATGAAATGCATTTTGAGCTATTAAGCAATACAGGCTTATTTCTTCCCCATTTATCCCCAGTTAAAGGGGAGCTCAGTAAAACCCTAGCTTTCACCTCTTCTGAGCAGAGCTACTTACTCAGCTCTCTTTTCATGGCAAAGCAAAGGAGAATATTCACCTCATGGTTTGAGAGAGGGAGACAGCAGAAAAGAGTTGTGGAAAACAAGGCAAAAGTGCTTCCACTGTAATCACTGTGAGTTTGTCACAATAGCATACAGACAGAGGATGTTTCTTTTCTAACCCAAAAGTAATCCATATGCAAATTTCCAGTAACATTCAAAACGTACTTCCCAGCTCAGTAAATGTTTTCTATTCTTGGCTGCTTAGCACCCTCAGCTTTTTCCAATTAGGCCCTGGTTGTTTAGTTAAAAAAAAAAAAAAAAAAGTTCTAAAGAAAGGATTAAGGCCTGTATCTTACAAGGGAGAAAGAACATAAATTAGAAATTCTTTTTGAATCTGGAGTATGCATTCTTTAATCTTCCATCCTGCTGGGAAGTGTAATAAGAATAAAGACAGAAAGAAGCTTTTTGCTTCATTTGATTTGTTCAGCTGATAACATGCTTTTGACTATCTGGAACTAAATCCCAAAATTCATGACAACTCAGACAATACTCCCACATGTTATAAGCCTGTGAGTTAAAAATAGAGCTTGGAAAGCTTACAGAAACCCACCCGGTGAGCAAGCTCTCCAGATTCATAAGGGCAAGACAGAAGGACATACGGATGTTCAGTGAATCAGTCAAAACTGTGAGAAGATGATAACGAGAGTTTAGGTGCTTGGCAATGCAGTTCTGCAGTTCTGCAGTTCTGTGTGGTGTGGCCTCAGAGGGAAAATAACTTCTAAAATGACCAATAGGTCTGAATGATGGGTATGAGTTAGCTAGGGATGAGAAAACCAATGGAAGAGAAGAGGCCAGAGGCTGGAAAAGTTGAAGTATTAGGTATGATTTACTGATTCTTTGCAGTAGAATGTGCTGAAATCTATTGATAATGCTTTGCATTCAAAATGGAATTGAAGAAATTTTACGAAAAAAAAGAAGAAAAAACAGAAGTAAAAAAGGAATGCTAAAAGCAGAAATAGGCATCTTCCTTTTATGACTAAAAATCAACTTGCCTCTATGTGCCAAGTCAATTTGTGACAGATTTTTACTGTGATCCCATCACAGTGAAAAAGAGAAAACTCAAGAAATTGTTTTGCTCCTTTCAGTACAATGCCAGTAAGTGCAATGAACCACTACATAGAAATAGATACAAAAAGAAAGAAAAAGAAGGCAACAGTTCCTCCCATCCTTCCTCCCTCTTAACATCCGAAAAGACAATAAGGAAGCAGCATGGCCTTCCAGATGGTGGTTAGGGCTTACAGCTTTCTGAGATCCTGTTTAATGGCACTGAAGCTGGTATCCCAACTTAAGAACTCAGTTTGTTGCTACTTCATCATTAACAATTCAGTTTATGTGCTAAAGAAAGGCCCATCTCTTACAGACATTCCTCACAGCAGACAGAAAGAGACATTTGGTGTCACCAGAAATCATTCTGTGAGGGCAGGCAGGGCTAGCCCTGGTCAGAGTGGGGCTGTGAGGGTGGGTTGGGCCATGGCTGTGGCCAGGCCAAATAGAAGTCATTGCAGTCAGGGTGTCACCAGTCAGGGATAATGCCTGAGATGATGCCATCCAAAATCTGTGAGTACAGATATTAGAGCTGGACCTTGGTTTGGAAGCAGGCAGGACCATGGCTAAATCAACATATGTGTCTAGGTACCAGCGAAAGTATTAGGAGTTAAGAACAAAGGCTGAGCACACAGGACATGATCCAAAGGACCATGCAAGGCACAGAGCAGGACAACGCCCAGCAGAGCTGCTGGCACAAACTCTCTGGCTGTAAAACTGTGGTTGGGGCGCATAATTTTATTTTTTTTTTTCTAAAGAGCTCAGTCTGACTGTTATTCCTCCAGCCACAGGGACTGTGCAGGTTCAAGTTCCCAAAAGCAGAAAATAATAAAACATAAAATCCATGTGGATCCTCTTGAAAAGTTTCACTTGTTTAAACCACACACAGGAAATTTTGGTCCCTTAAAACTACCTTAAGCAAACAACTGTTGTGACAAAAGGTCTGTGGTGGGACCCTGAGAGATTAATGCAGGAGACTTCCCTTGTGGTGAGGCAAAAAAAGCTGCCCATCCCTGAGAAAAATAGCAGAGGAAAAGTGGAGGAATAGGCTAATAAAGATACTGTAGTGTTCACCATTCTTTATTATCTGTCTCTACAATAAAGTTAAGCCATTCATACAGCACTAACATGCCATGAACAACCTTTAAAATACCAGATGCCTACACAGTTTAATAAAGTAAGCATGCATTTATTTCATGCCAGGCATGGCTTAGAGGTGTGCTGGACACAGTTCTTCTCCTGGGGCTCTAGAAAGAAGTGACATGGCAGTGATGCAAAAACAGAATTACTAAGTCATTTGGGAGTAAACTAGTTTCATTGCTCTATAGCACAGATCCTCTAATGCATCTAGCAATGCATTTCTTTCTCTTGAATGTGTAAGTAGATGAGTCTCTTACACATCTTACATGAGTGGTTCTCACCATGCAACTGGGGTTTTCAGCTAGGATAAACCTCAAGTGGTCAAGGGCAAGAAAGAATAAATACAGGAATTAAGTAATAAATATAGGGTTTTAGTGAAGTGCTCGCAAGTCTTGATGAATATAAGAATTTTGTTCTTATCAAGCATCAGATACAATTTTTGAGAGAAGCCTTGAAGGGTTTACAGACCTTACTGAAGCAGTATACTTTGGGAATAAATATAAAGCTTGGATGAGAGAAGCCAGTCCAGAGCATGCAAGGTGAGGCAGAAGAAGGAGATACATAAAATAGGAGGAACAGGAAGAAAAAGCAGATTGCTAGGAATGGTGTATTACTTAAGTTAAGGAAGCATTCCATTCCTCAAGTAAAATATACGTTCAGTGAGTAAGTTAAAATACATTTATTTATTTCTGCAGTATGTCTGACACCACAGCTGGTTGTGGAATACTTGGAGGACATTTTAGATAACAGATATAACAGATTAATGACTGTACCTAACTTTGCTGCTCACAGATATAGCAAACAAGAACAAAAACCAAAATACCTGCAGGTTCAGAGGCACAAGTAGGGGATGAGCTGTACAGCTTTCTGAGGGAAAGGATAAGAAGCTTTGAATTTCACCAAAGCAAAATAATGGATGGCTCAGTACATAACTATCCTCAGAACGTATCACCAGTGCATGAAAAGGTTTTTTCCCCCTTTCCTTGGTGAACAATGCATACTTCTGAGTATGTATTTCCCCTTGGCAACTGAACATTTACCTCATCCAGTGTAAATCATTACAACATTCAATAGTCCTTGAAGTAAACCTTTTCCCACTGTGAAATGATGTCTTGAAGAAGCTACAAGAGATATTAGAGCTATTTTTGCAGTGCTGGCCAAAAACATCATGCTTGTTGTTTTTAACTGACAATAAAAACTTTTTTTTTTTCTATTTTAATGCTTTGTGTCATTAAGACAAAATCAGATAATAAAAATATGGATAATCACATAGCAAACTGACTAATTAAAGATGAATATCAGGTGAAGCTTACAAGAGCTAACAGAAACAGAAGACTAACTGAGCCTGGATTTATACCCACCTCCTAATCAAGTGCAATGCTAAAAGTGCATGTTGATGTGCACCATACAAACAGTTGAAAACAGCAGAATTGTGGTCTACTGTACTGTACTTGTCTGGAGTTTCTCCTTCAAAATAACTTTATGTTTACACTACTGTTGAGGAGGTCAGCATCTGACTGGACAGATGTCTGAATACTGTGTGAGCAGATCTGGTGTCAGTGCTGCACTTCAAGGTATGTCAGTAAATCTTACAGGCATATGTTATTGATAGCTTTGTATACAGGCATGATTATCTCCATATAACATTACCTTTTCTACTAGACTGTGCGGATGAAGGGAAATATGGGTGAGGGGCAAGCTGGCACTGTTTCACAGACCTGTAAAATCAAGAAACTAAAGCAAATGGGTGATCTCGTCAGGACAGAGCCTGCTGGACTCAGCACTTCCTGACTCCAGCCACACCAGCAGCACCATGAAAAACATCTGTGATGTCTAACTGTCTCTAGCTCTCCCCTTTGCATCCTATGTACCAACAAGACATTCAAACCAGAGTGGTTTATCTTTGAAGATCACCTGAGTTTCAAGCTTTCAGAACTGACCCAAGGAAAGTTCAGTGGAAGTTCTGGCTGTAGTGGATTAGCAAGTTTTATTTCCTCTAGAAAACTGAACAATTGCAGAAACAGATTTATTTATTTTTTTCATAGTTAATTGTAATGGGAATCAGAGCCCAGAAAGAAGGATGATATTAACGATGATATTGCCGATAAGAAGATGGTGCTACACATTCTGTTTCCTCAGTTAGTGTTTGCTTTTAAGAAGGTCACACATCTAATCACTATTGCTGCCTCTGCTAATACTGACCTTCTGTAGCTTAACTGCATCTGCTATGTTTCCAAAACCAATATACGTTATGTTATGAGTAACTGAGGTTAAGACTAACCTCCTACAGTAATTATATTCCCTTTATGAACACTAACAGACATTAAACACCCTTCATTAAGTGCATGACAACTGTTACTCTGTTACTTGCACCATCTTTATTCCTAGACTTTTGTTGTTTTGTCTTACAGTCTGAAAACCTGTGGAAAACCTGAATAAGTCTTTTGCATTTAGCAATTCAATATACATACATACATATACTTACCTGAAACTTTCCAAGTCACTATTCTCCATATGGATTTAAGGGACTCTTACCAAGATTTCTCTTTGCTTTCAGCTTCAATTTATAGCATGAACACTGCTTGAAAGGCACAGTTGTTTCCTCCAGTGTCCTGATGTCCCACCAAATCAAATTGAATTGATTGAAATACAGCCTGTTGATGCTTTTGTATAGCTATAGAAACTAATGGCAACCTTCCACCCTTTCACTGAATGGTGTAATTGGCCTGCCAGAGAGGATTTGGGATTTTAACACATTCCCTGTTTGGTTGAGCTAACCAATTATTTTGCAGTTGCTATCAAGGCTGCAGACTTTTCTTCGTTGGGGTCATTAAGCTTGTCAAAACCAATTTGTCACCACAACTGCTAACCCTCATTGCCTCTGACAGCAGTACAAGTGTCAAACTAAACAGGCCCTTGCATTACAAGAAAGCAAATGACTGATCAGAGCCCACCAAGCATCCTGATCATATGCCACAGTCAGGCCTTCTGACCCCACAAGAGGTGCAAGCAGTATCAGCTAAATAACATGGGGTCACAAAATGACACTACTAATCATTTTGCAAAATAAGTAAAAAAAAGCCTAGGCCAGCTAAAGTGAATTAAGACTCAAGGGCTGTACGTGCCTTGCAATTATGGTCAAACAGTTTTTCATTGTTTTATTTTTAATTAAAAAGAGAAAATGAAATCCACTTCTGAAATAAAACTCTACAAAAGAAGTTACCAGATGATCCAGACTACATTTTTTGGAAAGCAGCTCAGACACAGCAGCTGGCACTGAAGAACTTTGAGTCCAATCCTGCAGACTGGTGCCATGCAATCCTCTGTGTAATCTTGGCACCTGAGTGACATGAGAATCAGGCCAGTGGCATGTTCTTCATCTGTTGTAATGCCAGCCCCAAAGTACTCAGCATTCATCTGCAATTACTACAGTGGGGTAAAATCTGTCTGAAACACATGTGCAAACCTAGAATTTGCTTCATTAAAGGTACTAGATAGAGTGAATCCCTTTTAATTTTCGAAACCACTGAATTATTTTGGTGACTAATACTTCACAACCTGATTTTAAATCTCTCCTTTACAGTTCCAAGTATATTCAGTTCAATGGGGTAACTTTCAGTTTAGACTGATGTGGAACTAGCACCATGCCCTCTGTCACGATACAGTATTTGAAAGGAAAATAAATTAACAAAAATAAGAAAACAGTTTCAGAGGAACATTCTCAGCATGTTCCAAAAGAATCAAAGCCTTTATCTGAAGACACCTGGAAGGGCCTTTACCTTAAATAGTCTGAGAGGTCCTATTTGCTTCAATCATGATGACCTGCAACATGAATAAATCTTTGCAGTGTCAGGACTTTCACTCTTGAATGCTACCTTGCAGTATAAGAAGTTTGGGAAATACAGCGACAGTGAGAGGTGTGTGGTATCCACCCTCTCCTTCTCCCCTCCTTCTTCTCCCTTCTCCCTTTTTCTTTACTTCTGTTAAAATAGTACTTTTCCATGCAGATTAAATACACCTCAGTAAACAAGATCCATGTTTTGTTTTTTTTTTTTTTGGTATGTGTGTGTAAATGAATTACATTTATTTAAACAAGGCCAAGTGGCTTATGGTTTATCACCAGTGTAGTGACTTTGAGCACTGTTGTTCCTATTTAAGAAATGTTAAAGAAGAAGGAAGAGGAACAGAGCTAAAGAAGAAAGAAATGGAAGCCAGTGTTGCACAGTATCCCAAGATTTTGCTGAGTCCTAATGATGTCATTCAGTATTTAATTTCTGGTTACAGAGGTTTTTTTTTCCCTCCTTTCAGCAAGAAGTACTCCTAAAATCTTGGCAAATTCAACATTAACAAAGCCATTTATCTGAAGCCAAGATTTGGATGTGAATCTTAAGTTGTTTCTAGCCTTCTCTATTCCTTCTCTCTGGATGGAAGAGAGCAGCCACAATTAAAAAAAAATACATGCTTAAAAAAAACACATTGTTATTTTGAGCTTGTTTTTAATTTACTTTTGGGATAGGGGGTTACAAAAAGACTATTACATTCACTGGCAGAAAAATAAATGGTAAATATGGTAGGAACAGCCAAATATTGCAATTTGCCAAGTATCAAAACCAAAAGCTTTTAAAACTATGTACATTCTTTGACTAGCATCCTTTGTTGTTAAAATCAGGCATGGTGAACTAACCAGGATGGCAGAGAGGGAAAATAAGAGGAGGGAATAAAATGGGTGTGAGGGTCTTCATATTCCCTAACCCTAACCATTCCCTAACCATTAATCCCTTCTAGAGGGAGACACTCCTCATTTAAAACAATTTACATTATTTCTTCTTATTTGTTTGTTTGTTTGTTTTGCTTGCTTTAGGAGCAGCATTGAGCAGCATTGATGCTAAGAGTTGTTATATGCAGAGAAAGAAGGATGTTTTTCCCTTTTTTTTCGTTTAATGGCTAGTGAATAAACTGTTGATCTCCTCATGTACAACAATATTTTCCAGAGCCAATGTATTTGGATGAGTCCCATGAATATCCAAAACAGTATTCCTGATTTATATGAAGTTTGAATTCTGAATTTTTGATGACTGTTCACTGGTAGCCAAAAGCAGACAAAGTTTTCCATGCAAGAATGACACCTAAGTGCATATGAGCTTCTTTGCAAAGGTTCCAAGTCAGGCAAGCATCTACCTTAAGCTGCACAGAGTTTTTTTTATTTGTTTGGTTACTTGTTTTTTAAGGATTCCCATTAAAAAACAAACATTAAAGACATTAAAGACATTTTCCACTTTCAAATGTAGAACCACAAACCAGGTGACTATAACTTGGAATCAGAAGTTTACTTTGACAGTAAAATTAGACTCATGATTTTAGTGTTCAAATGTTCGGTCTTGTTTGACTTATGTGGATGAATCCAGTATCACAAGGCTGCTGATGTGTACTGCTGCCAGCCAACTATGACTTCAATTTTAACTGCTCAGTGCTGCCTGATGGTTGGCTGATTCTTCCACCAACACTCTTCCGATGGATGTGACTATGTTATGGTGTTCCTTTATCCACCACAGACTAAATCAAGCAGGTCAGTTTATTTAATGAATATCTAGGCAAGTTGTCTTAACACACATACATGATTAGGGAAAACCTATGCTATTACACAGCTATGAAAGTCAGCAAGTCAGCAAAGCATTTGAAATCAACACATTTTTCCACTGATGGTAAAAAACTAAAAGGAACAAAAATGAGTTAAGATGAGAATCTGCAAATAGCACTCATAGGGTACCTGCAAAATTCACCCTCAGGTTCTAATGCAAATTATTAAATTCTCACCTTCAAAATAATAAGTAGAATTTTGAACTAAAAGAAAAGAAATTTCAACTCAAGACTGGAACATGGCATCAGTAATGCAACAAAATGTCTGCTCTATTCTTCCTAGCTAGGCACAGATTGTGATGGTTCCATATTCGAGTGTTGTTTCTTCTGTGTAAACAGTGATAGTTCACCTGCATGCAAGTTTGTATCACTTAGCAATGCTTTCTGTCAAAGCTAAGTTAAAATCCTGTGTACTTTGCTTTGCTATCACAGGAAATGATTCTATACTGAATTACACAAATAATGTAAGCAAGCAACTTAGCTGGTGCCTGCCAACTGTAAATTTTGAGCACTTGACAATAAAAGTTTTAACACCAATTTCACAAACTAGCGAGTCATTACATAGTGTAAACATAGCATAGTCATCACACGCTGTTTATTAGTTTGACTACACAACTTGAAAAAACTCCCAGCCAGCTTTTCAGAGATACTTTTCGCCTGTTTCCACTTAGACACAAGCATCCTGTAGTTTTAAAAAGCAGGTCTACAACATTTAAAGTTTAGCACCAGAAGAGTGATGTACTCCAGTTTAGGAGATACAGCTGCTTGCAGGACATATTAGTTTCACAGAATAATTTCTCTACATAGCAGCAGAAGTGACAGACTTAATATCCAGATCAGAGTGAAGCAGCACTGCCAGAGACCTCTATAGGACTTGGGTTCAACCTGAATGTCCCCATTCAGCCCAATAACCACAGTGCCTGCTGGTCTCTGTTCGAATTCTCTGCTGTACCAATATTTTTATTATTTCTCCAGTTGTGTATTAGAGTATTCACATCTCATTGTGCTTTTCCACTTTAATTGAACGACACTAGAAAATTGTTTTGATAGTGATTAACAAGATTAAGATTTATCAGACTGCTATTGCCTATTGAAATGCTATGTTTTGACCATAGGTTTTGGTTTTGATAATTAGTCCTTTCCCCTCCTGCTTTCTTTAGCAGTGAGTAAATCACATTTTTTTTTTTTTTCCATTTTAAACTCAAAGACAAGGCTATTAAGATAACCTGAGAAAATTTGTAATTCTGGCTTCCAGAATGAAGTTAAACACAACCATTGCTTTGGCACTAAAGTTCAGAGCAGAAATAAACAAGAAAACAAGATCCCAGAGGGGCTGAAATGGAGTATGGGGAGAAAGAGAAACAGATGGCTATCACAGTTTGAATCAGAGTTAGGGCTTCCTGGTGTCTTTTATCCACCTTTGATGGAAGACAAAACCATGGTTTCTCATGAAAAATATGCAGGACTTATATCAGAAAAAAAAATGTAATTTTGTTTTCTTATTCAATTTTGTAAAATTGAAAGTATTCTGTAGTGTTTTAAGAGGGGACATAAAATATTAATTGGTATCACAATTGTTTTAAAAATCAAGTCTGGGAACTGACAACAGAGACATCATTTTGATTTTTTTTAATCATCCATAGCCTGAGACTTGGATGATAGACTAAATCAAGTGATTTGATAAAAATGCATGCAAGGCACATGCCTTCCCAAACCCCCATTTCTATCACCTTATTTCCTTATCAAGTGAGATATGCTGCAAATTTACAGTGAAAAATTACAGTTTCATATTTAAGTCATCACCAAGTTGTTCTCCATCAAGCAACTTGGACTTGACATTAATGATTCTAAACAACTTAGTGAATACATTCTCCATAAGGGTAGCAGGTTGATATAACCTAAGGTTACCATCAATTCTATACGGATGACTGTAGAAATATAAGTGTCAATTATATTTCTGTGAATGTGTCAATAAACAGCTCAGCAGCTTCCTAAATAAACATTTTTTGTTATTATTGTTTAACAACATTACATCAGTTCTGTAATTAAGACCAGTTCACAACTGAAATCATTAACATCTGTTGAATTTACAAACACCAGATCACAGTGCCAATGTCAAATTTAGTCAACAACACCAAATGAAAGGTCTTAAGTTCTCTGACTTGTATCCTTTAGAGATTTGACAGGATGGTATATTTAGGTACACAGAAGTAGTAAAACTTCCTTTGAGCAGCCTACTCTTTGGAAATGAAGACAATGCACAAGGACAAGTGTTCTGGTTACAAAACAGTAGGGAAGAGAGAAAAGATGCAAGTATTGATGACTTCTCAAGTGCTTTGACATTTCATAAGAACTTTTTATTTCTATTCCAAAGCTAGAAAGAAAACTGCTGAGGATTTCTAAATTCGGCTTTCAAACATTTTTTTCAGTAACAAAAGACTATGCTTGCTGCCAAGATTACAAAATCACATAAAACTAAAGACCTTATGTTGTAATTGTGATAGTTTCCAATGAGAGTTCCATTTCACTTGAAAATAAATGTCCTAATCTTCTTGACAGTTTGTCTGAAGCATAAATATATTGTTTGATTACAAGTCAAGAACAGATCTGAAAAAAAAATACTAATGCTTATGTAGTCTAAAATAATACTAGTTCTTTTTTGTCAATCTTTGTGATTTGGAAATTCAGTCCTTCTCATTATGTAAATAACATAAAATAATAAATAAATAAGTAAATAAATAAATAAATAAGTAAATAATAAAAGTGTTGCTGGTATACTCAACAGAAATTGCTAGATTGTATTTCATTAACCTTTTACCATTAATGAGATCTTCCTTTGACACAGTGAATTACAACGAATGCCAGTCTTCTGAAAACTACTAGTCAATAGTTACTGTTAATGAAGCTGATGCTCTTAATGAAAAATGGTAATTCTTTTATTACTAGCAGACAGATCTGACATGCTATTCTCACAAAGTCAATCGGCATTATTCGCATCACTGTGATTTTTTTTCAGCAATGGAGAGGTCAGAAAGTTCACAGAGAACATGATTGTTACAAGGTGTAAAAGAACAAATCAGAATTTTATTTTATATATGGGAAGCTAGAGTACAGACTACAGGTGAATGAGAACTCGGGATCCCAGTTAACAAGATTTCAACACATCTGAAGTAAAAGAAAAGAGAACATAACTGCAAAAGAATGTAACCTGCAAAAACAATTTCACCTTTCCTGGGGTAAATTAACTGCAGGCAAAACAAATTGTTTGTTTTTCCAGCCTTTTTAATGTAAAAATGCAGCTGGAAAATAAAGACTAAATTAAGCAACATTAACTTGTCAAAGAGAGGATTATAATAATTTTCAAATATTTGGTTTCCCCCATTTACACTGTGTAAAAAGTGAGAGAATAAAGACTCAGAAGAATTTTCCAATTATGGATAGATAGACCATAAAGCTAGCTTGCAAGTCACTGCTTTCTCTCTAAGGAGAAGGCAATGGAACATTTCCTTGAAGCTGGGCTCCCACGAGCAGGAAAGTGTTATGCCTTTTTGATCAGGTATATTTCAGCTAATAAAATCACTGCCTTAAGAATGAATCTAAATGGAAAATAGTCATAACTTTTCAGTCAAAACTGGGCTATACCTCAAGAGGGTAGTGTTGTTGCTGGAAGATGTAGTCTTGTCTCTCTGAGTAACATTCTCATTTTACCCCACTCACCATTACCTTGTTAAGTCCCCACAGAAGTACTTTAAGAGTTTGTGACAGAAGCTTTCCAAGGTCCATGTCTGTCAATACTCAGGTCATTACCAGATTGCTGATTTTGTAAAATCTGCCTCAGTTTTGATCCTGATTTGGCTGGACATATTCTCAAGAAAACCACGACTTTCTTTAAAAGTGAATTGAGAAATCTCTAATTAAACTTATTTGGCACTCTTGGGAGGAACAGATCAAACATCTTTCCTTTTAGTTCCTGCAAAATATCCCATGTGAAGAAAGTTATTTAGAAATAAAAAACAGAAACAGTAATTGAGAGTTGGTTCTTAAGGGATACCCAGTCAGGCAGTAGGACACGTTACGATACCCTGCTATCCTGCCAGATTAAAAGTCACAGTATTACATGCACCCTAGGGCACAGAAAACTTGATTCCTGCTTTTTCAAGCAGAACTGGATTTCTACTACTATTGCCAATTTCTAAGAGTGTTGGTGTCCTTTGAAAAAGGTAAAGAAATCACTAAAGAAACTCCTATAACTAATGACAAACGAAGACCCTGACAAGAACACAATACAGTTATTTCCAGGGCTTTGTCATCCACTGGTTCATACCAGATCACAACACACATTTTTAGTATTGATTTTAAAAACTATCTTGGCTTATTGGAAGAAAAGTAAGAACGTGTTTCAGATTTTGCTAAAATACAACTGTTATTCCTAAGCTTGGCTATAACAAAAGCAAAAACCCCAAAGTGTATTTCTGCTAGTAAAGCCTATTTAAAATATTGTTTTAACCTACTTCTTTTAAAAAGTTTGAAAAACTCTTGATTTACTACTTATTTTTTGTTTTGATATTAACAGAACATCTCCTTTGTCATGACTGAAAGAATTGAGGGTAATGCTCTGATCCTTCAAAGGACAAAGAGCAGATGGTCAGGAATGAGAGTGGACAAAAATCATCAGCTAATAAAGAGGAAGACCATACCACAAACTGGAATTGGAGGAGCCTAACAGAATTTTCCACCTGTTGCTGAAAGAGTCCACCATGAGGCAGGTGGGCTCCTCTCAGGCTACACACGGTGCTAGCAGCCACATTAACAATATTTTCATAGGAAAAAAAATAAAAAGAAAAAAAATCTTCATAATCTGGACATTTTGTATTTTCCACATGAATGAGTACAAATTTTGCATTGCTGAAAACTTCACACATTGAGTATCTCACAGTACTGTTTACAGCATCCATAGAAGATTAGCTGCCCTGGGAAACATAACAGCCCTTGTCTTTCCATAAGCTTTAAGCTTCATTTTTTTTTGCAGCTATGGGAATCAGGAGCTGAAGCAGTCCTCCCTTGCCCTCTCCTCCTCCCTCCCCCACCTTTGGTGGGGAAAAATGGGGTACAACATTAAGATGCTCTTGACTAACCTCTATCTGTTTGCCTACATTGTGATGCTGCTGCCTGAGGCACTGGCAGCAAAAGATGCTTTTGCAATCAGCTCTGTTTTTGGAGAGTCTAACAAAAACAGAATGGAGGCACTAATACCCCATGCTCTTTACTGTCAGTGCTATATTCAGTTATTCAACTGTTTTACTGCTCAGAGATATTTCCCTTCCTTTCTCACAAAGTATGGGCTACTTATTTGCCAGAACCTGAAGCTCCAAGAGTATAGGATGTATCAGGATAAAGTTAGAGGAAGGGTACTAAAATGGAAGGGAAGGCAGGTCAGCACGAGCCAAATCATGACAAGGAATGAGTTTTTTTTTTTTAAAAAAAAGCAAGCTTAAGAATACTCTAAACCACACTAGAATTACTTAAAATGACACCACTACTTTTACTCTTTTATTTGTCATCTTTGCAATGACTTCTATCAAAACCATTAAAGCCACAGGACATGAAATTCTTGGTAAATTCATAATTATAGTTGTTATTTTTAAATTATCTGCATGGCCTTTCGACAAGGCCAAGTGCTGGGTCCTGCATCTGGGGCACAACAGCCCCAATCAGCGCTACAGGCTGGGAGATGAGCGCCTGGAAAGCTGCCTGGCAGAGAAGGACCTGGGAGTATTGGTTGATAGTTGGCTGAATATGAGCCAGCAGTGTGCTCAGGTGGCCAAGAAGGCCAACAGCATCCTGGCTTGTATAAGAAACAGTGTGGCCAGCAGGACAGTCCCCCTGTACTCGTCTCTGGTGAGGCCACACCTCGAGTACTGTGTTCAGTTTTGGGCCTCTCACTACAAGAAGGACATCAAGGTGCTAGAGCATGTTCAGAGAAGGGCAACGAAGCTGGTGAGGGGTCTGGAGAACAAGTCTTACAAGGAGCAGCTAAGGGAGCTGGGCTTGTTCAGCCTGGAGAAGAGGAGGCTCAGGGAAGACCTTATCACACTCTACAGGTACCTTAGAGGAGGCTGTAGCGAGGTGGGGATTGGTCTATTCTCCCACATGCCCCGTGATAAGACAAGGGGGAATGGGCTAAAGTTGTGCCAGGGGAGGTTTAGGTTGGATATAATGAAAAACTTCTTTACTGAAAGAGTTGTTAGGCATTGGAATGGGATGCCCAGGAGAGTGGCTGAGTCACGATCCCTGGAGATATTTAAAAGACGTTTAGATGTAGAGCTTAGTGATATGATATAGTGGAGGACTTGTTAGTGTTAGGTCAGAGGTTGGACTTGGTGATCTTGGAGGTCTTTTCCAACCTAAATGATTCTGTGACTCTCACAATGAAGAATTTAATACTTCAGCAAAGTATCTGAACAATAGTTACACATACTGACTCACGGAATTAGATACAAATTCCTAGATAATTATCATTAGTCAAATGTAAAAGATGCATGTGAATAACTGAAGATTTACAATGATAAGCAGCGTTCACAAAACATAAACTAAAAACAGAAAATTCAGAGGTAATACTTTAAAACACTTAGGAACACAGAAAAATTCAACCTCATTTGCTGTTGAGGATTACTAAAAGTATCTGCAGTTTCATGTTCAGCTAAGCTGATTTTAGAAGTTACATTAACTCTATTCTGTTTCTTCTTCTGCATACATATTCTTTTATTATGTGCACATGAATAACTTTTAGCATCAGCAAAATCTGTCCTCTGTATTTTAAGTTTAGCAATCTGTAATTAAACAAGCTGTATGTTGCTGTGACCATCTTCAGCCTACTTCCTGTACATATACTATACCCATGACCAGTAAAATAATTTGAATCAGATAAAAGAAAAATTACTTAACAGGAGCTCACACACCTAAATTTTTCAGAAGCCTATTAAACATACAAACCTGCTGAATGAGAGGTACACACTCCAATCAAATGAAAAATAAATATTTGGGAAATACATAGGACGTCACAGATTCTCATGGGGAGTGTAGTGAATGGTAAGAGACCCTCTTTTCTTACCTAGAATCTTCTAGGAACTTCATATATCTACAAGTCTGCAAGATGAATCTCTGTGATCTTTCAATGCACAAAAGTGGTATGAAGTTAGGCTATCCTATTCCTCGAGCACTTCACTATACAAAGTTTTCTTCAAAACATCAGTTATGAAGAAAATATAATCTTGGCCCTCATGAGGTCTTGTAAACTAAATGCTTAAGGCATATAAATAGCAGCTTCCAACACAATATGCTTTTGACCTCTAACAAACATTATGCATGTATGCATCAGGACACAAATAGGGAAACCTAATTTAAAGAGCAGTTTAACTCTCACCTCAGCCATCAGTGAAAAATGAGGGTCAACTGTTTTAATAGGCGTAGAATATCTGTGTTATTTGGACCCAGCATCATAACATGATTTGTATTTGATATCAGAAAACAGAAGGGTTCTCTAAAAGAAGTGTGTGCGTGTCTATGTTTCTCAGCTCAAGAAGAAATATTTCTTGATTCATTTTCTGTAATCATGTCTATTGAAAATGGTCTCATGGAAAGTACCACTGACCCTATCTTCTGTCTGAATCAGTACAGACTGTCTGGCTCTGTTGTTCTCCTGTTTCTTGCTTGCTTTCCTTCAGAATTTTATTCTCACTTCTCTGTAACTGGCTTCCAGCAAATCAGCTTATTAAATACCACAGCGGTGACAGTGAATTTCAATGAGTACTATGTGATTACTCTGTGGACTCTTGCCAGTCTTCCAGCTCAGCCAACAGACAAGTTCTACACTGTTCAGCTGAAGCTAGTTCATGGTGTTTCTGCATATACTGCCTACTGACCCATCAAAAGGTGGGTTAACATCATACTAGATGCTGTACAAATATGGTAGATAATTGTTCCTGCAAGTATTTGCAATAAAGCAAATAAGCAATAAGGGGGAGGGTAGGATATAGGGAATGAAAAAAAATGTAACTGTTGTAAAGATGGCAATCTCATGATTTTCGTTTAATGAAAAAGGTTCAGTGAGGTAACAGCTGAAGAGAAATAATAATGAAGGGATGAGGTGAAGACTATAAGGGAGCAACAAGGAAGGGAGGAGTGGCAAAAACCTTTGATTTGTGCAGGGCAGAGAAATTCATGGAAAATTCTCTGTGAAAAGTTTCTCTCTTTAGCTGTTTCAGCAGATGTGTCTTTCAGTTTGAGTATTTGAATGCAACTTTTTCCTGAGCTAGATTTATTTAAACTGTTTTTTAAACTCATTTTGGAGAAAAGCCACCACCTAAGTCTGTGTACCCAAATCAGTGATACATCTTCACAGAAGGATCCGGGCTTACAGAACAAAACTCAGGGAAAGACAGCCCTGTTTGTGCCATGGCTTATTCTCAGTGATCAACATTGAGGTGGAAGTCTTAAAGAAGATTGACCTGGAGATCCTGCAGAAAACAGATTTCTAAATTCCAAATCCTGAGAGGGTTCATATCCAACACCTTTTAAAAGTATCACCAGAGGAAAGAATGAAGAACAAACCCCCCACAACCAAACAGAAAACAAAACAAAAAAACTATTACAATTAAAGATAAATTATCTGTATGTTTCTAATAAATTGATATAAGGTCTTTCAAGGAATCAATTCTGAAGTTCCATGTATGTTATTATACTATAAGAGCATAATACCTAAACATTCTGTATAACATTAGCAGGGGCATGTGTATGACTAGGGAGTAATCACAACTTTAAAATTCATGAACAAGAATCCTCTTGGGCAGAAAGTACACATTGCCTTTTCAAGAGGTCCAATTTTAGCAGTTTTGACTAAACTAGATACAGGTAATTTTGGAGCTGAACAAATGAAATCTTAATCCTTTAAATTCCTTCTCCGTCTTTGCAACACAACTAAACAAGGTCCCTTTGATTTGTTCCTTGGAATGGAAATTCAACTTTGAACAGTTTCTCTAAATATATACCTGAGGAGTTACAGGATGAATTTTGTTACATGCTCTACTCGTGAGCATTTTGTCATTGAGAATTTATTTCACATTTGCAATTACTGTTTAAAGAGAGTTCCCATGCTCCTGTACAGACCAAATTAGTGCTCTTAATGACATTCCTTCCATGAAACACTCATTCACTTTCCTTATTGTGATTCTTGTCATTTAAAAGCCAACTTGCTAAGTTGTACTTTCCTTTCTTCTAACATTTTGTACATGAAAGCAACAGGTTTATCGATAGTGTGCTGTCCAAAGTATAAAACTGCTAGCAAAAAAATAAAAATCATGCATGCTCTCACAATTTACAGTAATATTTTCACTGTAAATTTTCCCAAACAGTTTTTCAGGATGTTTTGCATAAACCTGGTATCAATGTAAGTGTTATTGTTATACGTCAGTACTGAGTTCTTTGAGGAAAAGAGAGTTGGTTTCTTTTTCTCTTTAGCTGGGATATACAAACTCCTTGAGAGGCTAAATACATCCAGCCTCTGCAGCCATGATTAGGAAAAAAGTGACAGAGACTTGCAGTGTATTTCCTGTGTGAAAACAATCAAGCTGAATGGAGTACTGTCTTCGTGGATGGTAATATTCAGTGATACAGGTCTAGCTTTGTTGCAAACATCCTACATTTGGACATCGTGATTTAGCAGAATCAGTCCTGGAATTACTACAAGAACAGACTCCATATATAGTCATTCTCAAAATACCATGTGTGAGAACAGCTTTCCATTTGGTATCCACCAAGGCTCAGCTTTTTAAACATCTCAGGAGTTTTGTTCCAGTACCTTGCTGTCCTAATCAGTTATACCGTGCTCATGTAAAAATGTGAATTTTTATTTCAACGGCAGTACAACAGTCTTATTAAAAAAAAAAAAGTAAATAAAAGCTATTCTGAATTATCCTGTTAGGTCATACTAGCACGTACACTGTGCTAGTTTACAGAATAGCACACTTTAATTCCTTTGTTTTGTTGCAGAGCTATTGTACTTACTTGCTAATGCAGAGACAGAAAAGAACATGACATTCCAAAATGCACTCTTTCCTGTGATTTATTCTGCCTTTAACAGCATGTGGTAAGACCACTCTGCATTTTAATACAACCATATAAATAAGAAAATAAAAGCGTTTACTATAGTATCTGGATGGAAAAAAGAAAAAAAAAAAGAAGAAAAGGTTAGTATATGTATTACAGCCCGCTTCCAGGAGCACCTTGATTTGCCATTTGTTCTTGCAATGAAATGTTAAAACTCTTGCAACTTCACGTGTTCCTCAATACTAATGGGTTAATTGCATTCTTTTTCAGTGTCCCTTTACAGAATAAAGACAATCACTTCCTTTGTCTCTGTGGACCTCACCTTCTACTGATGGTACAAAACTGATTCAGAAAGTAATAATGTACATCATACAAAATTGCTCCAAATAGCTGAGCAATTACTGAATTTCTTTTCTAGAGAGACTTTGCTGGTCATAAATTACATGCAAAAGTTTGTGGTAATGTAGGCATCAGGTTTGGATACAATACCTTTGGCAACCCAAGAATCTCTCCAGTCACCACTCGAAGTATATCTAAGATGGCCTAAGTCCAAGCACTAATCTGCTTTGGTGTCATCAGTTGAAATCCATGGCTTTTCCTTTTAAGTCCTGTGCTGATGATGCGTTTGTATTTTGTGTTTTTTTAATGTCTATGAAATTAAAAAAAAATGCATTCTTCAGCTTAATTTTTGTTCATGCTACAAATACACAAACCAGCATTTTACTCATCATAAAAAATAAAAGAGAAAAAGACAGAGAATATTTCCAAAAGGACTCTGGGAGGTCTAGTCTCCTGGTTTAAAAAATTAGATAGTTTTGCAACTGCAAGATTTATAAATACGTCAGGCTGTGCTGTAAAGTAAAAATTATTTCAATTAGGGCTATAATATGTAATATAAAGTAAATGATTAACATAACAATTTTCTATAGTTTAGTTTAGTGTTAAATACCAGCTGCCACTTCTTTGCCTACAATTAGAATATGATACAATTTTATAATCAATTGGTTTTAAATTCTATTGTTTCTCTTTAGCTTAGAAACATGATAAAAAGTATTGCTTGTAAAAGAGGAGCAATTCTCCATGGCCTTGTCATACTTTAAGCAACAGACATTAGAATAACAATAATGCTTGAAGCCAATCATCCTGCTTAGGAGCATGGGGTGTGCAGTGAACAGCACAGCACAAAATTTTATTGCCCATACAGGTGCACCAGTAGAGTACTTTTGTACATAAAGGCCCTCATTCACCAGGTTGTTCCACCCTGATGTATTTTATTTTTCCTTGCCTCTTTCTTAACAATTAGGTAATTATTTATGTATTCATCATGCCTTCCCCTCCTATTAACCCTGTCTCCTGTCACCAGCCCTTACTGTGACTCCAACTTCTTCCCAAGACCTGTCTCTTGCCAGTGGTGGAGCAAATGACAACCTGTGCCACAACAAGGTTAGAATGAGGTGCACTGACTGGACAGGGCATCTCCACCAGCCTGAATGGGTGCCTTGTAACTGCTTTTCCCTTCACAGAAAAACTTTTGCTCCTAATTTATACCATCAACTTCCACATGAGCTACGGGGACTTCAGGTGTGCTTCAGGACAGAACTTGCCATCCCTGGTCCTTCTCTGGCTGGACAGAATCTGCAATAGAGAAACTTTTCTTCTACTGAAGAGGAGAAAGAACGAGAAAATAAGTTGAGGAACAGTGAAGATTGGAAGATCAGTCTACTCCCAGGTTCAGGAAAATTCTCTTTGTATGTGTATCAGACCCATCCTCCATGTTTAGGCTGTAAACATCTTAAAACCATTTTGGTTATCTGCAGTCTACAGACAATTATGAACTGAACTACGCATTTCTTTTATGGAGCTCTCCAATGTGTTTTAAAATCTCTGTATTTCTCAGAAACTGCAGTGTTCATTGGTAAAATACTTCAACACACCATTATCTTTTTATCCACATTAATGTCTTATTTAAGGTAGGCTTTCTAAATTTAAGGTTCAGCTTACCTAAATGAGGTTTTTACTTTGTCAGCTAAATTTTTGTTAGAGTAATGCCAAATATTGCTTGAATGGATAACCCCAGGCTGTTATCTTGTAATAATTTTTGTTGGGTTAAAAACTGGCTGGATGGCCGGGCCCAAAGAGTTGTGGTGAATGGAGCCAAATCCAGTTGGAGGCCGGTTACTAGTGGAGTCCCCCAGGGCTCAGTGCTGAGGCCAGTCCTCTTTAATATCTTTATTGATGATCTGGATGAGGGGATCGAGTGCACCCTCAGTAAGTTTGCAGATGACACCAAGTTAGGTGCGTGTGTCGATCTGCTCGAGGGAAGGAAGGCTCTGCAGGAGGATCTGGATAGGCTGGACCAATAGGCTGAGGTCAACTGCATGAAGTTCAACAAGGCCAAGTGCCGGGTCCTGCATTTGGGGCGTAACAACCCCAAGCAGCGCTACAGGCTGGGAGAAGAGTGGTTGGAAAGCTGCCTGGCAGAGAAGGACCTGGGAATACTGGTTGATAGTCGGCTGAATATGAGCCAGCAGTGTGCTCAGGTGGCCAAGAAGGCCAACAGCATCCTGGCTTGCATAAGAAGCAGTGTGGCCAGCAGGTCTAAGGAGGTGATTGTCCCCCTGTACTCGGCTCTGGTGAGGCCGCACCTCGAGTACTGTGTTCAGTTTTGGGCCCCTCGCTACAAGAAGGACATGGAGGTGCTCGAGAGAGTCCAGAGAAGGGCAACGAAGCTGGTGAGGGGTCTGGAGAACAAGTCTTATGAGGAGCGGCTGAGGGAGCTGGGCTTGTTCAGCCTGGAGAAGAGGAGGCTCAGGGGAGACCTCATCGCCCTCTATAGGTACCTTAAAGGAGGCTGTAGAGAGGTGGGGGTTGGTCTATTCTCCCACGTGCCTGGTGACAGGACGAGGGGGAATGGGCTAAAGTTGCACCAGGGGAGGTTTAGGTTGGATGTTAGGAAAAACTTCTTTACGGAAAGGGTTGTTAGACATTGGAATGGGCTGCCCAGGGAGGTGGTTGAGTCACCATCCCTGGAGGTCTTTAAAAGACGTTTAGATGTAGCCCTTAGTGATATCGTTTAGTGTAGGACTTGTTAGTGTTAGGGCAGAGGTTGGACTAGATGATCTTGGAGGTCTCTTCCAACCTAGACGATTCTGTGATTCTGTGATTCTGTAATTTAATATTCTTTCCAGGTGTGTTCTTTCAGTGTCCTTTCTTGCTGTGAAGAAGTCTCGTGCTCTGACTCATTCTTTCTCCTGCAAGGCATGTTTTCAGAAAAGTGGACATCATTTTATGAGCACTTTCTTTCATGCTATGTTCAAGCTCCGTATCATTATAATCGTAGTGGTAATGGTAATGGTAATGGTACTACATTAGATTTCTTCAGCCAGGCTTTTCCTGGAAGACCTAGTTCAAGGAGTGTACCCTTAATGGGGGATGACAGGACAGGTGGCAGGAGAAGTCTGGAAAGCGCTTACAGAGAACATTTAGTTCATGTCCCTACCAGAGATCATGCACTTTCAACTTTCATTGAAAATATTGGTGTTTGGCTTTTAGCTATTTTTTCTCAAAGGCCTCCAGTGCTACTATTGCATAGCTTCTGCTGGCAATCTAGTCCAGGAATTCATTGCAATACTGTTCTTATTGATCCTAGGTTTTCCTAACAATCTCCCTTCCAGAAAAGAAGTTTCAATATCCATGAAGGATAGAAAAAATACATATTGATCCTTTTCAATAGCATTTTCATGTATTCAGAGAATATATATATCTGCATTCCTCTCTTTTTCAGTCTGTTCCTTAGTGAAAACTAACACAGCCTTTTAATGTTGTCTAGGTCACTTTCTAAAATTCTGATCATTCACAATGGTCTTCTTGGATTCCAGAGGTTAGTTTTTTCAACTGGCCCCTATTTACTTGAACTGCAGTGGGAAATATCGCTGGCCCAAGAATGAGCTAACAATGGCATCCTTTGTCTTAAAGATAGTGCTCTACCTGCACGTCCTTGTGTTCTAAAAGTCCCTTTTTGCAGCATAACAGCATTACTTAATGATATTCAGCTTGAGGATCATTATTGTATTCTTTTTTTGTTTCCTGAAAATTTGTTACATGGCCAAATGTTAGCAGCCCCCTACAGGGTTCATTATTCCTGCCTAATTGCAGTCTCCCATATCGAGTCTTCCTGAAAAGCAGTTTAAGAGATTTTTCAAGATAGCTTTATATTCTGACCCTATTCCTTCAAGATACACACACTCACCCAGCTTCATCTGAAAACTGCATAAATATGCGTCAGACTGCTACACTACCTGCTTGACTAGACATGACAGATCCCTGTGAAACTACACCCAAGATATATCCCTCTATCTGACATGAATCACTGGGGTTTGCAGACATGGTACCTCTGGCAGGATTACTCAGCCTGTTTGCTATTGACTCTTCATCAGTTCTATGATTACTTTTCTCCAACGATCATAATATGTATCACATACAAGCATCAAAAACCTTCATAAAGAACAGTCACAGCATCTATGA
Organism: Anser brachyrhynchus; assembly: GCF_964034855.1. Lineage (NCBI taxonomy): Eukaryota > Metazoa > Chordata > Aves > Anseriformes > Anatidae > Anser > Anser brachyrhynchus. The sequence goes on from NC_137697.1 coordinate 24,509,046, forward strand.
ACTCAATAAATGCTCTCTCATAAGTGGTACTGGGCTTGGGAAAAAAAAAAAGAAGAAAACAAAAAAAATTGCTGTTTAGAACGAAGCTGTGCTTTTAATAATAGAGCAGATAAATGTGAGCAAGGATGATGTCATGTGTATATCTTTGCTCAGTTGAAAGAATCCAAATAATTTCTTCAGTTGTCTGACTACAGTCCTTATTTACACACACTGACTCACAGATAAAGGAATTTGTGGAGGGAGGAATCACTTGAATCATGCAAGCCTGACTCGGCACCATTGATAGACCTACTCACTGTATTTTTCTGAAGTCTCAGCTCAGCTGTATTTGCATGTTTGTAGTGATAACCTCTACTGCCCCCTTGTCTGTCTAGTCTGCTAACACATTATTCATGCCATCAGAATTTTTTCCTACCTCAACATTTAATGGCTGAGTAAATACAGTGTGACCAAGTATATGAGTCAAGTTCTCTCAGCCTATTTTCACTTGGTGTCGAAGCATACCTACCCAGTGTAAGATTACTAACCTATTTTTGGACCCCTGAAATTTTCAGATAATGTCTTTTTTTATTTAAGAATGCAGTTTCTAAATGACAAACTCAGATGCTTAACATCCACTAGAAATATCAAACACTACGGAGTGAAGACACTTAGTAAAAGAAAACCTTCTGCAGACAGTAAAATGTCATTTGATTGGCCAAATAAGATTTGTATGTTAAATATGTCTATGTCTATTTCCTCTAAGAGTACCTTACAATGGCATGCAAATCTGGAACGAATGTCCCTAGTCATGTTTCAAGGATAAGTGAACATGATGATGTAGAGTTTTAAACATGCATCTATGATGTATATTTTTTTCTCTGATTATGTTTTAATTTTAGCTAGAGCTTCAAAAGTACATGGAACGAAATTGTTAAACAAACAAACAAACAAACGAACAGAAAATTTCATCTTCCTAAGTTTTTGTCCTTGCTGGTCAAATGTAGGTGCCATAAGCAAGCTCTGCCTTATATGAAGACTGACGGTAGCTTTAGTACAGTTCCGACACTGTTCAGAATTGACTTAAGGTCTAAATCCCCAAGTTGTACACTGTGTGAAGTACTCTCTTGTTTCTACTTTACGAGTGCAGCTAAAACCTTTGTATTAGAGGCTTGACCCTAGCGCACTTTTAACATATTATATTGTACATAACTCCATGAGAAGAAAAGTGATATCGAACTCATGGTTGACCTCTGCAGTGCAGCTCCAACTGTTTATGGCAAACAGATTACAGCTGAAAAGAGTACATCATGATTCAGTAAGATAAGGGTTCATACATTCACCAGACCTAAAAAGGATCTTCTTGTGCCATGTGCATGCAGTTCAGGAGACTATTCATCTCCTATACAATGGCTGGAATTATCTGCCCATGATGTTTAAATAAACATTTATTTTTACCTACATGAAGATCAAGAGACCTATGTACTAAACAGGAGAAGCTCAAAAATATTGCAGGGGTAACTGATCAGGAAACCAGTCTGTAGATTTCTAAATAACTGAAATTATTATTTGTTCTAATGTTAATTTAAGAAGAACAGAGGCCAGGCTCAGACATAAGATTTCCCAAAGGCAAAAGAAAGATGCCTATGGAAATAAAAATCATAGTAGACCCCAGATTAATAAATAACAGTTGCAGAGAACTGCAGAACTTTATCAGGTCTCACCAAGTTAGCCTAGACCTAAAGGCATAAAAGGAAAAGAGTTTGTAGTAAATGCTAATAGTGTTAGTTTAGAAAATGGACAGGGCTAGAAGACAGTTCACTGGAAAAAAATAAAAATAAATAAATAAATAAATAAATAAGTGTTTAATAACAACCAAAGAAGTCGTTAAGCTGTAATTCTTTCCTGGGGAAAGAAACAGTGAACACAATTAAGCAATTAACATGAACACCCAAATCACTAAAAAAATATAAATAAAAAATCTTGAGTGGACTCTAATACCTAGCGAAGGTATCAAGTACAGCAACATGCACAGCCTGCTTATCATCTATAAACTGAGCACAGAAAGAGCAGTTCAAAGAAAGGACTGAAATGAAGCAGTGCTGCATATTTGCAAGGTTTCTAACTTCATTTGCAATCTTCAGTGTTTTCCTGATTGCGTTATCTAAATTCTGTAAGTTCCTCAAATTCATAAAAAAAAATAAAAAAAAATGCTGGCCACTTTCTAGTTACTTGATTGTAACACTATAATTTATTCTCCCCTACAGGTTTGCCTATGTCATTTTGAGAAACTGACTATTGGTTGTACCTGGGCAACACAGCAGTGCCTGAAGGCTGCACCAGCCATGCCCCCACTGCCACCTAGGCCTGCATGGAGCAGTGGTGACAGTGCTGTGGCAGGGGCACTGCCTTGGCCTCTGATTACAGCCTTGCCATCCCTCTCCAGTAGCCCTGCCAGCAACACAGAGCAATGCTGGCTTCCCTGAAGTGAATCACACATTCAAAATATCCAGCTTCTATTTCTGGTGTTTGGGTGCTTTTGTTCTCCCCACCAAACCCCTTATTTTATTCTTTTTTCCTTTCTTTTTAAAAATGAAATCTCAAAAGAGACTGTGAAGGACAAAGGCATGTCCAGTTCCTCTGAAACTATCTGTGCCTCCACTATCTGTGGAGGCATTTCACAAAGCCCCTCATATGCCCCTCTCAGCCTTCTCTCTGGATCACACTTCCCAGCAGGAACCTGAACACAGCCACCAAGTCTAAGTTCAGCAAAATGTCCACTATATGGGTAGGTGGATGAGTCACCTCTTCAGGTAACAGGCCTTAAAATACAAGCTCACTATAGTCATTTATATTTTGGTTTAAAGCAAACATAGATGAGAGAGTGGGGTAGGCTATTTCAGCAAGGATGTTCCTTCTCTCTGCTGTGTTCCAGCCTTGTATACTGGGCATCAGCCTGACTTGCAGGTTTTAAACACTGCTGCTGTATCTCATGCTTCAACCAGGCTGATCAGGCACATCATAGGGAAAATGTCAGACAACGCCAACTAGCCAAACCAGGAACTTTTCACAGGAATAAGCAAGTCCAAGTAAATGTTCACATGAAAAACCCTTTTTTTCTTGTTGTGCACAGTTTTTGTACCCTTACATAGAATTTTTCCACCTTCAGTTCAAAACTATTTGCTATTACTGTGTATGCAAATGAAGAGACGAGAAGAAATGCTTAAAAGATAATGCAACAGACATTTAAATGTTTCCATCTAATCTTTCCATCTGCTTTAGATGCAGCTGTTTGGCAACACCATCTAATCCACAGTGGCCTGATATAGGCCATAATGGTTTTTGTACCGAGTTGTTTGTGTAAAGAATATATATTTTGGCTTCTAAGCTACATTTGTGGTCATACACTATAATGGTTAAACTGTGTAAGCTCTGCCATCTGAGCCACAAATTGTGAGTAGGCTAATCATAGCAGCTGTGCTGCTGTAGGTTGTGTCTGGCAGAGAACATGACTAAGGAGCCAGTTGTGGCCTGGAACGTCGACAGGAGGGATCAAACAGTAGACAGCCAGCCCCCATCCTTGAGTTAAGTACAGGCTCTTGCCCCAGTATAGGTGTGGACCAAAACACTAGCTTAACCACGGACTATATTTGGCAAAGATGAGGACATCAGAAACACACCTCCAGCCAGATCTCCAAGCTCAAATCCAGAATCCAAGAGTGCTGTGAAAATGTGCTGCTCTTGCTGTGCCCAGGCTTGAGCATTTTTTCCACCTGTGCAAACTTTGCTAAGGAAAAGCAAATGCAAGACTCTGCTAGCTTGGTAGTATATTGTGAAGACTTAACGGATTGCAGAATGGAATAAATAATGGGTGCTGTACAAATCACAAGCATGAGCTGAAAAAGTAAATATGCACAAAGTTTGCAAGATGTTGCTGTACCCTACATGAAAAGAACACCACCAAAATCTCTGAGGAAAGTCTTACGGAAGTGTTATCCCAGTCAGGATACAAGTTCCACATGAAAAAAAGAATGCATTGCTGCATGTCACCATTATAACAGAGCTCTTTTCAGTCTGGCAAATAAGTCTGAACCTGCAAATTTCAATACTCTGTTTACCTGTTGGCCAGACATGTACTTACCAGGCTTATGATGTACTAGGACTTGTGAGGCTCCTGATAGACATAAGGAAAGTTTCAGACTTCAGGAAGTATATTTCTAACAAAAAAAATGTGAGAAATTTTCTAGAATCCTATCTAAGTATGCAAGATTTTAAATTAATGCACTGTACACACAGTTTATACATGTGCAGGAGAAGCCAAGCTTTGTTTTAGATTTAAATTTCAACAGCATCCTGTAAGTCAGACTTCTAAACTAGTCTTCACCTCTTTATCTTGAATTTAAGGAACATCTGTGGTTTTAAATGTACATCTCCATACATGTATTCAGTTAATTACTGATTTGCATTTATTATTTAGACCTGCACCTCAGCATATACAGGATACCATGTTAAACAAGTCAAAAAATAGGTCTTTGTAAAGCTAACAAAGAAACAAACACACACACACACTGCACAGACAGCTGAATACAATCCTCAGCTCAAGAGTTAGATGCAGTCTAGGTCTTGTTTCCTTATAGGAAAAAAATGCTCACTGTAGGAGATCAAGCTGGAAGCCATCTAAACTAAAGGTGCACAAGTTCACAGGACTTGATGAGATGCATCCGGGGGTCCAGAGGGAACTGGTGGATGAAGTTGCTAAATCACTGTCCATCATATCTGACAAGTTGTGGCAGTCTGGTGAAGCTCCCACTGACTGGAAGAGGGGAGACAAAACCCCCGTTTTTAAAAAGGGAAAAAAGACAACCCAGGTAACTACAGGCCAGTCAGTCTCACCTCCGTGCCTGACGTGATCATGAAGCAGATCCTCCTGGAAACTAAGCTAAGGCACATGGAAATGAAAGAAGTGATTGGTAACAGCCAATATGGCTTCACTAAGGGAAAATCATGCCTGACAAGTCTGGTGGCCTTCTACAACAGGGTTACAATATTGGTGGATAGGGGAAGAGCTTCTGACATCATCTACCTGGACTTGTGCAAAGCATTTGACACTGTCCCACATAATATCCTTGTCTCTAAATTGGAGAGACATGGATTTGATGGATGGACCACTGGGCAGGTGAGGAATTGGCTGGATGGTTGCACAAAAGGAGTTGTGGTTAATGGTTCAATGTCCAAATGGAGATCAGTGATGAGTGATGTTCCTCAGGAGTCAGTATTGAGACAGGTGCTGTTTAACATCTTTGTTGGTGACATGGACAGTGGGACTGAGTGCACACTCAGCAAGTTTGCTGATTACACCACCTGTGTGGTGCAGTCGACACGCTGGAGAGAAGGGACCTGGACAGGCCTAAGAGGTAGGCATGGGAAAACCTCATTAAGTTCAACAAGGCCAAGAGCAAGGTCTTGCATCTGGGCCGGGACAATCCCAAGAACAAATACAGTCTGAGTGGAGAATAGATTAAGAGCAGCCCTAGTGAAAAGCACATGGGGGTGTTGGTTGACAAGAAGCTCAACATGAGCTGGAAATGTGTGCCTGCAGCCCAGAAAGCCAACCATTTCATGGGCTCCATCAAAGGAAGCATAACCAGCAGGTCAAGGAAGGTGATTCTCCCCCTTTACCCTGCTCTTCTCAGACCCTACCTCTACCTACAGCACTGAGTTCAGCTCTGGGGCCCCCAGAACAAGAAGGACATGGAAGAATTAGAACGAGTCTAGATCAGGCTGATGACGATGTTCAGAGGGCTGGAGCACCTCTCCTATGATGACTGGTTGAAGGAGCTGGGGTTGTGCAGCCTGGAGAAGAGAAGGCTCCAGAAAGACCTCTTATTGGCCTTCCAATACGTAAGGGGGGCCTACAGGAAAGCTGGAGAGGGACTCTTTACCTGGAAGCGTAGTGATAGGGTAGGGAATAATGGCTTTAAACTAAAAGAGGGGTAGATTCAGACTAGATATAAGGAAGAAATTTTGAGGGTGGTGAGGCATTGGAACAGTTGGCCCAAAGAAGTTGTGGATGCTTCATCCCTGAAAGTGTTCAAGGCCAGGTTGGACAGGGCTTTGAGCAACCTGGTCTACTGGGAGATGTCCCTGACCATGGCAGGGGGGATTGGAATTACATGATCTTTAAGGCCTCTTCCAACCCAAACTGTTATACAATTCTATGAAAATCCAAAGTGCAGTTGATATAAATGTTCTGTGGGAACACTCTCCATTCTCCACAGAGAAAATTTTCCGTTTAGCCTAAAGGGTGCAGGTGTGCCGAAGTCAAACTGCACCATTCTGCTGAGCTAGGGGTGAACCCACATCTGCACTGGCTGGCATGCTTGCATGTCCTGTCCTCAGCCCACTCTGTGGCATCCCTTCTTGCACCGGGAGGCTGCAGGAGCAGACCTCTCCAGCATCTTCCTTCTATCTTGCTAGGAAAAGCTCTCATTCTCCTTCTTGGTTGCTATCACCTGGCCCACTCTTCTGTGTTGCTCCAGATCAGCATCTCTCCTCTCACATTGACCTAAGTCAGTATGTCCAGAACATGACCAAGAAGCATGTCTTTGCTTCTGTGCTATTACTGTATTTCTGTGTTATTACTTGTATTTGTATATGTACTTGTGCTATTACTCTGGATCTGCAGCCATGACACTCAGGAAAACAATCTTCTAATTAAGTTGCCATTTTACCTTTTGATACAGAATACATGAAAAAAGATCTTTTTCTACTGCTTTTTTTTTTCTACACTGAAGAGGGTAAAACCAGGGGAATAGAATTAGATGGAACAGATGAGTTTTCCAAGCTCAAAGTAAAGGGATGACCAAGTTAAACCTTCCCAAAGAAATTGGCACTTATGTATCCTTCAAAGAAACAGTAAAATTCAGGCAGAAGATTACAATGTGGGCTTACATCATCATGCTGCAGCCCCCAATTTAAGCACCGACTGTCTTTCCTGAGAATTTTGTGGTTCTGTGCATGCTTTAAAACTCCCACACGAGGCTGTGTTAAATCACTCTCTCCTTACTAAATGAAACATTGAAGAATACTACCACTCATTACTTGTCATGTTTTTTTGAGGTTTTTGATGACTACACTGTTATTCAAAGCCATTACAATCCCATTACCAGAGGGCCAATGGTCACATAACACCACCACACAGAGACACTATAATACTGGAAGGATTGATTGACGTCTCAGTGGTGGACAATGTAGCTCATGAAATTTTCTAATACATCGTCTGCAGCTAAGATTCGCAGCAAGCAACACTTCTGTTGTTGAAGAAATTGCATACATGAGTCTGCTCTTATGGTCATGCCAGCTAGTCTTGAGTGCTGTGAGGACTACAGATCAGAGCCTTCTCTCTTTCTTCATGAAATACTGTGCCATTCAAACAGTGCTTCTCTGAGTGTTTCAATGTCATGTACTCTATTACTAAGGCTATGCATGCCTGAGAGAAATTCATTAGCCTAGGCAATAAAGAATCACACTATCTTTGAATAATTATTATTTTTCATATATTTTACTTGCAATAATATGACCATTTGCCATAAAGACTGTAAGATACTCCATTGCATTTAATCCATTAAAAACAATCAGATCTCAGATCTTCTGTAACATTTTTTTCCCTTAGCAGACAGAGTCATTATCTGAATCTGAACAGTCGGTCAGAGGCAACCTAACTGCATTTTGACAGCATAGACAAAAAGTAAAAATCTCTCCAATCCCAGCCTTGCAAATGAAATATTATTTGACACTGAGTCAGTCACTTAGTTCTAAATCCAACAAGGGACATAAATACCTCAACAAAAAGAATTTCAATGTTTAGTTTTGGACTTCCTGTGTTAAGTACAATGAACAGAGAGAAAAAGGGTGACAAAGCAGAAGCTACCACTACATTTTCTGTCAGATCCCTCATATAATCATTTAGGTTGGAAAAGACCTGAAAGATCATCAAGTCCAAGCACCACCTAACACTGCCAAGTCCACTACTAAACCATGTCCCTAAACGCCATGTCCACCTATCTATTTTAAACCTCCAGGGATGGGAACTCAAACACTTCCCCAAAAAGCCTGTTCCAATGCCTAACCACCATGAAGAAATTCTTCCTGATATCTAGTCTAGACCTCCCCTGGTGTAACTTGAGGCAATTTCCTTTTGTCGTGTCACTGGTCACCTGAGAAAAAAGACTGACACTCACCTCACTATAATCTCCTTTCAGGTAGTTTTAGAGTGCAAGAGGTCTCCCCTCAGCCTTCTTATCTCCAGACTAGACAGCCACAATTCTCTCAGCTGCTCCTTATATGTCTTGTTTTCTAGTCTCTTCGCTGGCTTTGTTGATCTTCTTTCAATGCTTTAGCAACTCAATATCCTTCTTGTAGTGAAGAGCTCAAAACTGGACACCAGTATTTTATGTGTGGTCCCACCAGTGCTGAGTACAGAGGGACAATCACTACCTTAGACATGTTGGCCACACTATTTCTGGTACAAGTCAGGATGCTATTGACCATTTTGGCCTCCTGAGCACACTGGGATATGATTGTTGTTCTCCAAAAATGGCAGCCTAGTTGAGTCCTCAAAGAACACAGGACAAGTGCAGGGTCCTGGGTAGGGGCAATCCCAAATACAAATACAAATACAAATACAAATACAAATACAAATACAGTCAGGGTGGAGAATGGATTGAGAGCAGCCCCAATGAGAAGGACCTGGGGGTGTTGGTTGATGAAATGTGCACTTCCAGCCCAGAAAGCCAACCGTATTCCATAGGGAGGGCTAAAAGAAAGCTGGAGAGGGACTCTTTGCCTGGGAGTTCAGTAAGAAGTAATGGTTTTAAACGAACAGAGGGTAGATTCAGATTGGATATAAGGAAGAAATTCTTTACTATGAGGGTGGTGAGACACTGGAACAGGTTGCCTAGAAAAGCTGTGGATATCTCCTCCCTGGACAAGTGTTCAATGCCAGGTTGGATGGGGCTTTGAGCACCCTGGTCTAGTGAGAGGTGTCCCTGCTCATGGCAGGGGAGGTTGGAATTACATGATCTTTAAGGTCCCTCCCAACCCAAGCCATTCCATGATTCTATGATTGTGTGACTCTATAATTTGACTGGGATTGGGACTTTCAAGAATGAAAACAGGGCTAAGGCAGTTAACTTTGTGAACAACAAATACATAACAAACAAGAAATTCAGTGTCCATGGGACTTCAAGGTTACAAACTAGGGACTAACCAAAGCTGGGCAGTAGTTCACCATGGGTTTTCAGGATTCTGATGCCAGGTGGGGACAGGCTTTCTTTTTCTAGGTCTGTCCCACTTGTGCCTGCGATTCTTTCTGGAAAAGGTTAAGACTTGCCCTCTAATAATGCTCCGTTTCAGTGAGTAAATGCTTCATGGCTGCATGATGTTGACACAGAATTTCTGACCCATAAGGAGAAGCAGATTTCTGCTTTTTCCTCCCTTCCTGTGCCTAAAGTTAGCATTTCAGGAGTCAGACTTGGGATTTAACTCTCCAGTTAATGGTACTGTGACAGGCTGAAGATAAAGCCAATCTTGTGAAGGAAATATTAATTATCACTGCATTATAATTGAAGAAGACATGTATAAATCCAACTGAAAACATTTTCCACACAAAGATGGAAAAGGGGAGAGCAATATTTTAAAAAGTAAAGCTTGCACATGTTAGCTAGTTTACACAGAAAAACAGTAAAAGTCTAAATTCCACTTAAACAGAGATACCGAGAATTGCGTAACTGCATTCTACTTCCCCACTTACAATCTACTACAGAAATCTCAGCTATTTCTACCTGAAGTAAAGATTCCCAGTTCTTTAACAAAATTATCTTGCAAATCTGTCTTTCTGTGACAATCTGTCCTTTCTCCTGATCTATCAAAAATGCCAAAGGCATGTGAAGATGGGACACTTCAGAAGCTGTTCAAAATAATAGCAACGTCTCTCGACATAGAAAGGAAGCAGCAAAACATCTAACATGTAGTTTACAACAAAAGTTTTGATACTTTCATACAGACAAAACCTTGTACTTTCCAATTGTGTAATGAGATTAAAAATTCTTTTATGGTTACCTTATCAGAAATGCCCCTGGAGAAACCTGAGAAAAACCTTTTTGATCCCATTACCTGCACGCACACACATGCGCACTCTGACAAAGGCATATACATTAAAAGAGATGAAATGGCAATTTACAGCCAACCTATCAGAGTTTTTCAACTGGGGGCAAGTTACTTATAAAATACTGACTGGACAATAGGAAAGTTTGTTTTGTTTTGTTTTGTTTTTTCCTAAAAGGTGTAATGTTCTGAAAAAAACACTAGTTTATGAACATTTAGTTTCAGCATTTATTTACCTATAAAAGAACTACTCATTCTTTATTTCAAAATTATTTTCTCTTTTAACCTGACTACTGAAGGTTGATTTCCCTTTTCAAATGAATGTTTCATCTAATCTCACTTCCAAATTTACATTTTATCTTAATGAGCATTTAAAGATAGATTTTTCTTTTTCCACATTTCTGAGGCAGAAAATACAATTTAAGTCGGAAACATTCTTGTACAACAAGCCAAAATAAGTGCTTTGTGACTCATTGCAGTTATTGATCCCTTTTGTGCACTAGAAAGGATATGGGATTGTCAAGCCTGTCCTTTAAGGGGCTGGATATTTACCCAGTTCTGTAGGAGCTCATGCCTTTTAATGAGGTAAGCCCTCATTCAGTTACCACTAAGATGTACAAAACCAATTGGTCAGTATGGATTGTGTGTTCCCTTTGTGTCCTATCTACAGACTGATTCTGAATCAAAGAACTAAGCTTTGTGATGAGCTGCAAAGACCCACATTATGCTACTGCATTCCCCACATCAGCCCTTGTTGTAAATGACAGCAGCCCTCAGAAAAGCACAAATGCTGGCCTGAGTCTTCCAGCACTTTCGATCTGCTGTTCTAATTAGTATGAAACAACTTTTACAAGTTGGCAGCATCAGCAAATTATTCATGGCTACATCACACAGGCAGTAAACAAGAAACAAGAAAAGATACAGAGAAAATCTATGCCTGAGTATTTTTATTCCAGTTTGGATGGGAACTATATTGGAAGAAGGGTCTAGAATTCAAAAGTATATGTGAAAGGCTCCTTTCCTCAAGTTCAGGTTCTCTGTGAAAACAGTGAAGAATCAGTATCAAGATTAAGCAGTCACAAGAGTCTGAATGGTCCTGTAGGTAGTGTAGAAGCAGCATCCCATGGATAGTTATTTTTGTATTGGGCTCACACAAAACTATTGTAATAGGTGACAGCAAAAAGCTGAGTTTATGTCTGCCACTATCCTCTCAACCCACATATTTGCTGGAAAATATTATATGTTCTGACCAACAACTGTTTTAGAATCAGATGAATTGCCTCTTTGGAAATGTCTGTGTCTGCCTGTGTGTCTTTTTGGAGAGCCTAGACAACTTGCTTGGGAGAGACAAATTCCTTCATGCAGTGCTGAAATTATGACAGTACAAGAACAAATGCAGAGACCAGTATGACACAGTCCACATCCTCACAGTAGCTTTCTTCAGCAGCCCTGTAATACTAGAGTACTGGGTGCTAATGACTACAGATTTCAAGTTACAGAGGTTAATTAAAACAATGGATGGGTTGTAAACATACTAACCCACTGGGGTTGCTTCTAGGAATTAAAAGGTTGAAGAGATTCATTTATTAACACTCTGTGAGCCAAAAGAGCTTTCAAAATTCATCACGTTTTTTTACTTTCTTTGGAGAAAGGCCAACAAGTACATATTTCTATAGTTCATAAAGAATATCAATGTCATTCTGTTTACAGATGATATTACTATTCAGAACACATTTTCAGAGGTATTATTTTAAGTGTATTTGAAATTTGGCTGATATATTACTACTACATTCACATTTGAAACAGTATATAAAGGTTAAACAAAGTAATAGGAAAAGTCTATCACGGTAAAGAACCTGTGTATAAATTTCAAACCACAATAAGAAATAAATATAACAGTCTACTGATGTTTACTACCTGCTGAACCCTTCTCTCGCTCTTTAAAATGTAATACAATTTTGGTAATCTAAACTTTTATGAAAAGATAAAAACACACAACACTACCATGTCTTCTTTATTTTTCATTGGTTCAAATGCACTTTAGGATAAAATGAAGATATATAGACTGATACTACTTTTCAAACATCTGGGTGGCCCTGCTGAGGAACTGCATCTAGTGCAGATATAGCTGACTTGTGAGAAAAGGGAAGAGAAATCGGGCTTTTATGATTCTACAACCCCACCCAAAAAGGATTTTACAAACTTTGTTGTTTTGGTTATTGCTGACATGCTAGTGGATTTCTACACGCATTTGAGAACAGAACAAGTTCTGCCCCACTTTACACTGAAAGACTTCACTTTCAAGGTTAACTCATCAGGAGCCTGGACTGGCACACTACCTCACAACTGAGCCTGACAGCCTATGGGTTTGCTGCTAAATCTGGTTTGCATCCCTGTGTTTCTGACCATGCTGTGTTGAGCCTGGAGACATGGAAGCCTGTTACTGTTGGTACTTGGAACCCTGGCTGGAGCAGCATGGCAGCTGTGGGACTGTAGCACTCAAGAAGAGCCTCAAGAAGTGCTGTAGCTTTCCAAATCTGAAAGTGAGGCTTAATATATAATGTACCATGGAGATAAAAGCATCACTCATAGTTACATTATGAGTGAAAGTATTTTCTTTTGAGGTGATTAACATGCAGTCATCTTCCAGTTTTGACATTCCAAAAATATTATTCCCTGAGTAACTGGTTCTCTTGAAGTTCAAAAGAGTTATGCAGCTTGTTTCCAAGCAATAAAAATTACTTTTGTTGACACTCATGGAAACCTATAACTGCATGAGTCAGTGAGAGTTTACAACTGAATAAACAATTAACAAAACTGGAAAAAATTGTTACAGAAGAGATAACATCTGATTAAAAATGTGATGCCTAGCCACTCACTCACGTCTTACATGAAGTGTGTATTTACAACAATGATAGAAGGTAAAACTGATGAGAACTTAACAGAATGCACTTTGGATACATTCATCAGTGAAACAGCATTGTATTGAATGGTCTTTTAAAAAAGGCATCCTTTGAGTTGCATACAAAATTGAAAAGCATATACTGATTGGAAAGCAAGCCTCCTTTTCTACACGGAAGCCTGTATCTTGCTAGTCTGTTTATCTGTTGCTTTTATACGTATGCTGAACCACTGTTTTTGGTTGTTTTTTGGTTGTTTTTTGGTTGCTGTTGGTTTTTGGTTGTTTTTTTTTGGGGGGGTGTTGTTTTTTGTTTCTTTGTTTCTTTGTTTCTTTGTTTCTTTGTTTCTTTGTTTCTTTGTTTCTTTGTTTCTTTGTTTCTTTGTTTTTTGTTTTGTATCTTCAGTGTTGGCCTTGACTACCAGATACAGTATTTAGCTTCAAAAACATATTCATTTTAATGGCAGAAATAACTCAAGCAAATTTCCTGACAACTATTTCGTGTTATGTTGTGAAGTACTAGGATCTTTTTCCTCACTCAGTGAGAAAATTCATTGAGTGAGGTGATTGCCCCCCTGTACTCAGCTCTGGTGAGGCTGCACCTTGATTACTGTGCTCAGCTTTGGGTCCCCCAGTACAAGAAGGGCATCGAGGCCCTGGAACTTGTCCAGAGTAGGGCTACGAAGCTGGTGAAGGGTCTGGAACACAAGTCCTGTGAGGAGTGGCTGAGGGAACTGGGGTTGTTTAGTCTGGAGAAGAGAAGGCTCAGGGGAAACCTTATTGCTCTCTACAGCTACCTGAAAGGAAGGTGTGGGGAGCTGGGGGTCGGCCTCTTCTCACATGTAACTACTGATAGGACTACAGGGAATGGCCTCAAGTTGTGCCAGGGGAGGTTTAGGTTAGAAATTAGGAGACATTTCTTCTCAGAAAGAGTAGTCAGACATTGGAATGGGTTGCCCAGGGAGGTGGTGGAGTCACTGTTGCTAGGGGTGTTTAAGGAAAGTTTGGACTTGGTGCGTAGGGACATGGTTGAGTGGGTGACATTGGTGGTAGGGGGATGGTTGGACCAGATTATCTTGGAGGTCTTTTTCCAACCTTAATGATTTTATGAATCTATGAAAATCATGATTTGTTTTATGCTAAAAAATCCTTACAGAAAGCAGAAATCCCATTATGAAAAAGAAGAAACCAAGACTCTAAAAGGTTGTATTTTTAATAAGATTGGGTATATTATGATCACTGGTAATTTTTATTATGCTTATTATACTGTCTCCTCATGTCTGAACTAGCTTCCTTTAAGAGGAAATGGCAAGAGGGTCACCTTTTCCTTTGCATTTTCACTTCTGTCAGCTCTGACTGTAAAACTCTTCTATCTGATCAAATGAAAGACTACAGTGGTTTCCCACAGATGGCTTTAAGTCAGAAAAATTCCATTACCTTCAGGAAATCTTGTCTTGTTATTGATCAAGTCATGTTCATTCTTCTTTTTCAGCTCCTGCTGCTTACATTTTCATGCAAGCAAAAGGAGTAAATTTCTTCTAAGTTTAGTAAAGAGTTATAAAATTCTCAGCAGAAAACATACTAAAGAACTGAACATCGCTTGTATGCATTATCTACAACTGTATACAACAGACTAGTCTGACCAGCTGCCTTGAGTTTTGTTCCAGGGAAACAGAAGCCATGTGCTAAACAGGAGGTCATATCCAGCCTCAGCTCTGAGGCAGAATGAGGTGAGCACATTTCTGGTGGGCACGTTTCTGGTGCCATGCTTGAGTAATCTCAAATGATCCTAATTTTCAGGAACCAAGAGAACAGTCCTGTTGTACTTAAGCTTCTTAAAGAGGCTCTAGCTAGCTACTGAAAAGTCAAGGCAGTCAAAGCCATTAGGTATTACTTGTCCTTCCTACCCCACTGACAGAAGGCTAAAACACCAGAACACGCTGTGCCCAAGTGCACACTTAGATTAGGAACTAGCCTGTGCCTCAACTCCTTTCTAGTCTGAAATCCTATGAAGCCAAAGTGCTGGAGAGTAGGGTCATGGCAGGCTGATACAGATGGGACACTCCATCAAACAGTTAAACCACTGTTTCTTGGCATGAGAATGGTATTAGCTCTTCAAACCCAGAAATCCTCATGCTATTATATGGTGATTAATTTATTCTTAAAAGCTTTTCATCCAGAAGTATTGCTATCCACGAGTTTATGGTATTCATGCCACCACAACAGCTTTCAGAATCATTGGTATTTTCTGTGTTTTGAGAATGGTGTTTGTGAATACTTTGAAAGTTTATAATAAAAATAGTTAAGCCTAGCATTTTCTACTCTGTAAGTTCTATTTATTCTAGCCGTCATTATTTATTTATCAAAAGAAATCCCCATAGTCTGGGTTCATATTTTATTAAAATCAGAATTTAGATCCACCAAAAATATTCCTATCGGTATCAACTTCATCACCCACACAGGTGCTGAGGAGCATATGGACTGTCTTCCTGGAAAATAAGGAGTATCTACTGCCTGACACAACACAGCCTCATTTCTGGGCATTGCCTAGGAGGTATGACTGAATTCACCATTTCTAACCTGAAGTATTTTCCCTTTCTGATCCCACTGTGTACATGTCTCATCTTTGCAAACAAAGCCACTTCAGAATTATAACAACTCTTGGTAATGATAGGTTCTTCATCTAAGCTTTTGTTGCAAGTTTCAGTTTCTCACAGACGTATCTTCTTTCCCTCCTACTTTGGACTGGCAGCTACAACACCATTATATTTGACTTTGTAAGAGCATATAGTCAAATATATTTGACTTTCTAAGTAAATTTTTGCATTTTGATATGAATAATTATATAGAAAGGTGAAGAGGAGTAATAAGGATACAGTTCACCAGCCTGTTAAAAAGAATAACTAGGTTTCTTGATAAAAACATTGCATTGCATCAACAACAACAACAACAAAAAGATACATCAACGGAAATTATTATGTCCTTTTGAGGTAAATAAGTTCTGAGAAATGTAATGGACTGGTAGCAGTGTTTCTTTGAATGTGTGGCTCCACTCTGCCCCATCTCTATACTTGCATTAATTTATAACCCTTTTTTTAGAGGTGAAGCAGTGCTTTGGGTGGAATAGTCAGCTGTAATCTTCAAGCAAGCAGCTATTCTGCAGTATAGGCTATTAAAGAGATTAATTACAGAAACTGCCTTGCCCTGTTCTTTCTTATATTAAATTCCCATTCTGTGTTAAAATATAGAATACAATTTAATGTCTGTCTTCTTAGGTTTTTATTGTCCCTCTAACATTCTCAAGCAATGGCCATTCTTTTGTTCTGCCTTCTCAAACATCTACTAAAACCTAAGAGTTTACAGAAAGGTTTCAGTTATCTTCAAGAACTGGCTTCTAACAGATTGCGCAGAGGAAGAAAGTCTTAAATGTCAAATTGTTTGCTCATTAGCAAGAGATTGGGATGCATACTTAGCAGAGAATTACCTCATATAAAGGTATAAAGAAGAGCTTCTGAATATCCATTTATAGTTCAGAAATGGCACAAATGTTCTCTAATCTAAATAAATTAACACGATCTGAATCCTGCTCTCTTCCTGTATCTGGATTAGCTCACCTGTATCAACCAGAAGGAAATGGGAACTGTTGTGCAGGCAGGAATCAGCTGTGGATGGGAGGAACAGAGAGATGGGGCCTGGAAAACTTCGAGGGGTGAACTGGCTCTCAAACCATCCTCTTCTCTTACCATGTTTTGAAGCAGAAAGAAAATACAGGTGTTGCTCCAACCTTTAAGGTGTTCATTTTGCATTCACAATCCCTATTTTTTTCTGTGATTACAGCTGTGCTGGCACTTTAAACGGGGCTTACAGAAAAAAAGAGGATATTTATGGTCTTCCTATACAAAAGCACACACTATACAGGGGTCAGGGACAAATTGACTTGTAGACTTGTTAGCCTCTTTTTTTGGAATGACAGTGTAAACGATGTTTAATTTAAAATATATATATATATATATATTTGTTCAACTGTGTGCAGGTCTTTGACATATATTGATTAGTTATTAACATGACTTTCCCATTCATTTATGTCATGCTTTTAGCAGCAAGGTACTTTTACACAAAAAAAATAGTGATTTCAGTTGAGGAGAGTCTGGGAAGTCTGGCAGTTCCAGCACAGAATCAGCAGCAACACTGGGATAGTGTCACAATGGTAAAAAACCACAACCTCTTGCCATAATCTTATTTCTGCATTGATGTGCCAAAACTGGCTAGGTGAGTGGCAGTTTACTCTTCCTCACTGCACTGGGCAGAAATATCAAGTGGTGATCCAAGCCAAAATCTCATCTCTGTGGAAACAATGGCTAAATGCTGATTTATGAGCTCCTTCACAAAATTAATTGTGAGATCATTTGTAGTTTTGTTGATAAGTTGTCAGACAGTGCTATTCTTATTTATCTGTATTGAATACTTCAATATGCAATAAAACTCTCCTTTGCTTATGGTGCCAATACTTGCTGTCACATACAAGGAAACAAACTGAAGATGAGCAAGTACAAAACACTTTGGTGTTCAATGTAAACCATTAAAAGTATCCAAAATATGTCTAGAGTTTATATATTTTATATGAATGCTTTCATAACACACATATAAATACATTTGAAAATATTAGTATTATGAACATTAATTTAACTTCTTTTAGGTTTCTAAACAGACATAGGCAAAGATTACAGTTTAAAATTGTTACAGCACCACTTACTCAGAATAACAGGCAGTTTCTAGTTCTTAAAGTATGATGTGACCTCTGAACTGGTGCCTGAATAAAACAATCCACAAACAGTAATTTCTTGGGTATTGGAAATAAGACTTCACTTTCTAAGTAAATTTTATGTAGCCCATTTACTTACAATTTAACTAGAAAGCTTATTTAAAAATGGCATCAAATCCAACTGCCAATGTTGGAAATCAAAGTGAAAATTAATCTAAATTATCACTTAGGTAAACAATTTCCAAATTAATTTATTTTAGAAGTGCAATCATAAATTGATTGAAATTGAATTGAAAAAAAAAAAGTAGAATTTCTCGTGGCATATTTTTTGTAATTTATTTGCTATCTAATATTGACTTACAGTACTGGATACATGCCACAGCAAAGATGTGAAAGCGTCAAAGCTCACTTTCCCACACCAGGGTTTGTTGATGTTACTTTTGCCATCATTGCAGGTAGGCGCTGAAAAATGTAGCTGGCCTTGCATGAAGTATACAAAGAAGGTGTTTTTGGGTTCTGCTCTCAGAATCAAAGAGGACATAAAAAAGGAACAAGTCTATGTACCTACACTCTGCTTAGCTATTACAGTTGTATAGAAAAAGGAGTTTGAAATGTACTAATACAAGTCATGTTACCAGGCTAAGAAATGGGGGTGGGGGGATGGGGGGTGGAGAACACAAGCAGAATATTTCAACATATTTCAGCGAAGGTGTTCCAATAGATACAACAGATGTCCTTGGGAGTAGAAGGGGACTGACAAAGGAAATGGTATCAAGAAACCATAAAGCTAAGTATGGGCAATTAGCAACAGCGCTGACTCAACCATCCTATATGCAGCCCCCACTGAGAAGACCGCTACAGAAACTGAACTGATGTGACTTGCAGGATGCTAAGGGAAAGCAAAATATCACTTGTCCTTCAGAAAAATCCCACCTACCATGTTACAGCACCAACCTGACACAAGAAAAATGAACAACAAAGAGTATGCTATAAGAATCAACATATTAAGCCTCTCAGGACAGGAATTTGTAATCATTCATTACAGTTAGTGACCAGTCTCACTAAGCTATATACCCCATATAACCCTGTTTTGAGAAAAACCTTTTTCCAGCAAATATAAAAACTACATGATTTTCTGTTTACTGCCAACAAGCAGAATAAGTAAGCATTACATCCATCAGTGAATTATATTTACTCAACATGTATGGACTTTACAATGACACAAGCACTTAAACTGCACAGAAGAATAATAAACAATGATGTATTAGAGTTTTAGTTAGAAATGGATGTAATGATGACACAAACAAAAAAAAAGAGTTTGATATGCAAACATTTTGTCCAATATGTGGGTAAATAAGGAAGGACACTGTGTCTACAAAAAGCTCTATCAAATGACAAGAATATACATGAGTTAAAGATTTGTATACTTCTCTGAATTGTCATCATGCATCCTAAAGAGAAACCTATGATTAAAGGAACTGAAAGTAATCTATTACAAAGGAAACAAGGAAACAATTCAAAAAAATGCCTGATGTAAAAATGCACATGATTTTAATTAATTTGCATAGTAAACATTTGGGCATTTTTTTCCCTTTAGATATGCTGTTTCACCACTGTTTACCGTAATTGATTTAAATAGCTTTGGAAGTCTTAAAATAAATCTAACCACTTGAACCAAGAATGTCACATCAGAGCTATGTATCACTCAAACCTGGGTAACCACAATAGAAGTGAGTGGGTTTATCAGCAGCATTCAGAATTTGGTTCCACACTGTCAAAAGGCTGAACAGTCATTTATATGACCTAACAAAAAAGCTCCCAGTAGACATTAGCAACACAGCCCATGGTATCTTCAGTACAATTTTACAAGTATACCTCAGAATCACTTATCTTTTCTTTAAACACTTAAATTTTAAACACTGTTTCAGAGGTCAAAGAATCACAAAATTATCAGGGTGCAACTTTACCTTTTCAGTAATGACAAAATTTCATTAAACCCTGCTTAAAAAGAAGGTGTTTAGACAGATGTTACAATACTTTCAGAAGAATACTACTGTAAAGGAGAGTTAGATATGAGTATATGTAGTGACAAATTACAGGAAACTGTTATCCTCCTGAACAATTGAAATACTTTTTAAATAAACTGTAGACCATGTATTTTATCTGACTGAAGCTTTTTAACTGCTTTAGACTTTAGTTTCTTCAGGAAAATGTATTTTATATCCCCATTTGCTAAAGACTAAAAAATATTTTGCTTTAGCTACCTCATGCAGGACTAGTAACACAAGGCAATGCTTACAGTTTGGTGTTTTTACTTGCTGATTAAAGCACACTGAATTTATTACATCTCTTATGAAAGAATTAACCTAATATCCAAAAGTTGAAACCATACAAATTAGAAATAGGGTAAATTTTTAACAGTGACTAATTAACCACACAAAGGAGTTACCAGTTTAACTGGCTCCTCCTTCCTGAGGTTTTTGAGATTAAATATTTTTCTGGAAGGGACATTCTCAATTACCCACAAATTATTTGTTTGGAATTTGTCTACCTAAAATATAAAAGTTCCCAGTAGAAGGCTGGAGCACTTTGTGCTACTTTACTCCTGTCCCACTAACACTCTCTCCTAAAAAAGACCCTGTCAGCAAAAAGTTTTTGTCCTAAAGTCTTGACGTGTTTACCTATTCATTTGAGAGGCTACTGTGCTGCTGCGAATTGTGACTGCATCATACAGAAAGCACTGACGCAGAACGTTTACAACAATTTCTGCACATTGTCTGAATTCTCAATCTCACTGAAAAGCCTTGTTTGTGGAGCAGTTCCCTGATTCCCTAAATGTTAACAGGAATGAATCAGTTTATACCACAGCAAAGAGTTGTACCCTTCCTTAAATACTTTAAGTACAGTAAGAATTATAAATATTGGGGATATATAAAGCTTAACACACACACACACACGCACATACACACCCTCCCCATGTTCAGATTGTTATGCTCAAATGTCTTCAGATGTTCAAGTATAATTTGCTAGACCATTGGAATATAGCACACAATAAATGTTCCGGAAATTTAGTCTGTTCCCCTTTAAAAACAAAAAACTACCACCACCACCACCAACTGTAGACATGATAAAGTAGATATTGCAAGGAATGCAATTCAACAGCCATTTTCTGTTTTCTGAGTCCAGGAATTTCTGGTTTCTCTCTACTTAGAGGTACATTTGCAGGTACTAATTTTAATGCTGCTGCCTTTTTAGGTGAGCCCTATAGAGGCTGGTAGGTACAGGCATTTGCCACATTAACAAAAATTTGCTAGGAGCACTCAAGTTTTCAGTTTGTGTGTTTCTAATTTGACCTTATAGCCTAATTTTCATTGCAAATTTTCATGTGCTGTCAACACTCTTGTGTGTGTGTGTTTACACATGCACCTCTACTGGTATTTCCCATTAGAGTCAAGCATACTTTGGCTTCCTCATCACATAACTAATACAGCACTTAACCAAGGCTTTGGTAGAGGTGAAGAACACTACAGTCAATAGCTACAAGAAGTTTGTTTTGTCTTGTTTTGTTTTTTCTTACAACAGTTGTTAGTTTTATACTGTCCAAGAGCCCTCCTACAGTGGGGAATCCCCAGCTAAAGCAACATCGCAGACCTTTTGCCCTATTAGTGCAACTAGAGAATGGCCTTCCACTTAAGACTACAACCTCAAAAGTATTTCATGAAGCTAAAGAGCAAAAGGTGCTTGAGCATTTAGTCCATTAGTTATTTTACTACCATGTCAGGAAACACGTACACACAGGTGACAAAATCACGTTAAAATATAGCATAGCCTGGGAAATAGCCTAGGGTCATATGAAATGTCACCAGATGGCACTATTAACGTACCCTTACGGTTTTTCTTTTAATAGCATGAGCAAGTTTTCAGCCTTAAAGTATGCACACCTATTTTTGCTGCTGTTTTGGCTGTTAGGTTTTGCACAGTGGAAGACATTGCAGACAGCAGCCTTGTTACTGCCTGGAGAACAAAGACCCTCCCAGAGCATTAAGAAGTAGCAGAGACAGATTATGACTACTGGGTGCAAACCTTATGTTGCTTGCAGGTCCTCCAAGGCAGCTATACTTGTGAGATTTCCCTGGGATTACTGAATACCACAGAACTCTTTTCTGTGTTTTTCCGCAGGGTATATCGCTGTTTACAGAGGCATGGTCTGTGACAACAGGGTTGAGGTAACACATATGTCAGTGTAGCTGTAATACCACCACTTCTTGCCTATATGAATAAAACCTCAAATTAGGTACATACAGAATCTCCTTCCCTTTGTCTCTTAGGAGAAACCAAATACTTTTTACTCTGAATACAAAATTCTAACAGCGACATACAACTCTAACAGAAGTATACACTAGAAACTCATCTAATTTTACCCAACTTTTGTGGCAATGTTAAGAAAGTATGCAGCAAACCTTCCCATAAAGTCAAATAACCTGGTGCTGCCATTCAATGTACAGGCAGCTAATGTACTTCAAAAATTTTAAATGGATTCTGAAAATGATGTGTCCTGTTCTTTGCATCACTTCCATCGTGAGTCCTAAATTGTTCTGTTTATACAGATGGAAAATCACAGAATTAAACATGTTCAACCAGCTGGTATAATGACAACATTTCAGAAAACTCAGGGTTTTTTTTTGTTAAGCTGTGTTCTTTCCTGTTTTAACATTTGTGACCCTGAGTCTGAAACACTGAAGATGAAAGTATCAGTGAATATTCTACTTTAGTACAGTTAAATACTTGCTCCTTGCCTCTTCAACATCTTTGCATAGTGGACTACTCAGAAAGATACTCCTGACAAACCAAATTTGAAGATTTTTTAAAAATTCAGACAGCTATATACAGTACTGAAGTCCATATATACAAGATGTAAAAAAAAAAAGAGGAAAACAGCTATACCAGTAATTAATTTGGTGAGATTTGTATTCTTTAGAAGGCCTGCAAGGACCATATACTCTAATTTGGTCAGCAAGTATCACAGTTGACACCTTGTGAAAATTCAGTACAGTAATTACTTCCCTGCATAACTGGCTGTCACATGCAAATTACAATTTAAAAATGGAATTGGTTGTCATCATCCATTAACTAACATACAATATAGACTTTCTAATGTTTTCCACAACACATTGTATAATAAACAAGATTAAGATGCTGTACAGTTTGTTCTTCAAATAAAAAGCCTGAGAAGATTCAAAAATGAAATACTCAACAAAGAGAAGGTTGTAACTACCAATAAACCTGTCCTCCATGAAGACAAGCCTTTAACCACTAGCCTCCTGAAAACCATCATGCAGAAATACCAGTTTATCACTTCAGACTAAGGGTTATTCTACATGTTTCAGGCTTATTACTGAAATCCTAAATCTTCTGCCAATCCTCTCAACGAGTGTGTTGAGGAGTGTAAGGAATAACTCTTTGCATTAGAAACAGTCACAGGACTTTGATCTGTGTCCCAGGAAGCATCAGGTCACAATGATTAGCTGATTAGCGTTGACCACCATCAGTCTACAATTAAATAGGACTTGTCAATTGACAAGTCAACCATAGCAAAACACACTCAGCAAAACCCATTCATATCTGATGTGATAATTAGGAATTTAGCTACTTAATTTGAATTGAAGAAATTGTGATACTTTTAATCTATAAATCTAATTCCAAAGAAAATTAAATCAAGCCATAGGATGACACAGACTACAGTCACAATACCTTGAAATATAGACCATAGTGACTTGAATGTTTGTTGCTAGTGTTTCTCAAGAGCTCAGAACTCTAACTTGAATGTAGAGAACTTTACCTGAATGTAGCTGAACTCTACCCTGGGAAAACTTTTGTATTTAAAAATCTGAGTCTTTCAGCTATGTGCATTTTAAATTAAAAGATACAATATCTCTATTTTGTGAACTTTTCTTAACATTCCAGAGTCAGCCTATTAGTTTAAATACTAAGAATAAAATAAGTAGTTGAAACATGAAAAGAACCTGAACTCACCTTTCTTCTCCATCCAGTAAAATGGGTAAGTATTTTTATTGTATTTGGTCTTGTACCCACAACATGTTGGTGCATACATCACACTGAGAATACACAAACCTGTTCAAACAGTCTGGAGAAATGGATTAGGCATACGTCCAGTAGAGTCCGTTCTCTCCCCTTTGACTAGGCACTTAAGAGATTTCTGACTAAAACAGTAAAGCACAATTCTCAAACATTCAAACAAGTTGAGGCCAACATGAAAGTCAGAGTTTGATGGAAAACTTAGAATGCCTCAAGATGTTCTTTATCTGTCCCAGACAGGAAATCAATTACACAATGACACATGGCAATGTTTCTTTTTTAATTAGGAACAGACCAACCTCAATGACATGACCAAGATATAGTTCTCCACATCTGTGCTCCAATAAATCAATATTCCAGGAGATGAAAAGCAAGCCTGTGTAGCTGACAGAGTAGCCTAGAACAGCATGCAGACTCTACAATACAGCACTGAGGATAGAGCTGAGATCCTCGTTCACAGCTTAGTCCTGGTCCCTCTCCAGCCCGCACCAGTCTTTGTCCTCCTTTGGACAAGAATCACTGGTCCTGACTGCTCTTCTCTACTTATTTACCCTTGGTCTCCTTAGGTTTCTATTCCAGCCCAGACACAAATTTATAGCACAGGCACTTCAGATTGCTGATTTCAGCTATTGGGTGCTAGATGCTCTTGATACATTTTCTGAAACAATGAACTTCTCAGCCTCTTTGATCTGGGCCTTGATTCAACCTGATCATGATGCCTGACTCTGGCTTTGACTTTTGCCTAGGCCTGACCTAACTGGTGGTGTCTATTGCCACTGGAGATTTCCCAGGCATTTCATGTATTTTAATTTTAGGGACAATATGAAAATTGCACCTTATTTTTGACTGAAAAAATTAAGTTTTCTCTCATCTCCCCTGTACTCAAAACCACCTGGGTTAATTCTGCTCACATCTGAATAGGACTGGACTCACATCTGGTAGGACTATAAGAAAAAACAATAAAGTTTGTTGATGTATCTACTCAGGAGTTCATGAAAAAATATTCTGTATCTTGCTGAATTCTGCTTTCCTCTGTATTCTGACATTTTTTATTAGATTCACCTGACGTTTGTGTAGATAAGCACTCCTGAAAAAAAAAACAACCCTTTGAAGTGCAAAATAAAGTCAATTATATTATAGAAGCACATGGCACTCTGATCTACAAGATATGCAGATGTCAGTTTGGTAAAACACAGAGTTTAAAAAGAAACAGAGACCACTGAAAATGGGAGCTGCCTCTCATTGGAAACAGAATTCATATGTGGGTCACATCATCCAGCTGCAGAAAGATCTTTGGAGCAATGACACATGCAATGACACATGACCTGACATAATTATAGTAAGGTTGTTTTCAACACATGGAAACTACTGGAGTAAAAGAGCACAGGCTGCTTATGTCTTTCCTTAAGAACTGGACTTTAACCTGATGGGTAGACATTATTGCATAGTTTCTTCTGTGGAGTGCTTGGAACTATTTCTTATATTTCACTGTTTGCAATGTTAACTCTGTTGTTAACAGGTGCCTTTTTTTTTAGAGTACCAGACAGCTCACACATCTTACCACCCTTACACAACTTTTCAACAGTGATAGAATCACAGAGCTGGAAAAAACCTTCAAGATCAAGTCCAACCGTCAACCTGACCTGCTGAGTCCCATCGCTAAACCACATCCCTTAGTGCCACGTCCACATGTTTCTTCAATACCTTCAGGGATGCTAACTCCACCACTTCCCTGCACAGCCTGTTCCAATGCTTGACCACCCTCTCCATGAAGAAATGCTTCCTGATATCCAGTCAAAACTCCCCCTAGCAGAACTCGAGGCCATTTCCTTGCATCCTATCAGACGTGATAACAGACTCCTGTTCATTTCTAAACTGCTTATAATTAGCGAAAAACTGCCACATCCTTCATGCTGCTCAGTCCTGTTGCAGGTCACAGACAACAACTGACTGGAGCTGAGGAGCACCATCTTCAGCCAGCATCTTGCCACAAAGAGCTGAGTATTGCACAGTATGCATCTCAGAGACTTTAGATTGTTCATTTACCTAACTGTGGATTCCTGTTTGTGAGTCAGAGCTGTTCAGCTTGAGAGCCATTGTAATTAAGCTGACATGCCGTTCAGTGACCTTGGTATAATCCTAATGAGATCTAAGTCACAGACAACAATTGCTGGAAAAATAGAAGTATGGTTCAAACAAAGGAGAAAGTACTAACATTTTCCATGAGCAAGATCAATGTGCTTAACAGAACAGTAACATAATAAACTGCTTTATCAGCTAAGTCTCTTTATCCACCACAAAAAGTAGCTTGTACTTGGACAGTACATCTAGCAACAGAATCAGGCAAGCAAATTACTCTGGAGATTAACTGACTGCAAACTGAGGCCTTTACATTTATTTCAACAGACAAAACACAATGCAGACATGCCTTTGGAAAAAGTCAGCAATCAATACTACCTCAGTCAGCTGTGTTTCATAGTTACTATTGTACACTGGGTGGTGAGGAAAAGCCACTTATTTGCACTGCTGTCATTACTATTGATGGTCTCCTGCCCAACATTAGAAGTCAGTTTTGTTGTTCTGTATTTGAGAGGTCATCAGCCCTTGAAACACAGAGGTATGTTTTTTACATACTGTTCACTGAAAACTGCAGTTTAAAATACCGCCACTTGATGGGTTTGTGCAACAACACTGCAAAAGCCTTCATGTTTAAGAATGCTTTTGTATCAATGATAGCAAGTTTTAATTTAAAAAAATATTATTTTTATTTTTATTCAAATAAAATATATATCTTTTATTTTTAATTGTTTAAAATAGAGTTTGTTTAATAAATAAATCATGGAATCATAGAGTCATAGAACGGTTTGGGTTGGAAGGGACCTTCAAGATCACCCAGTTCCAACCCCCAGCCATGGGCAGGGACACCTCCCACCAGACCACATTACTCAAAGTCCCTTCCAACGTGGGCTTGAACACTTCTAGGGACGGCGCATCCAGAGCTTCTCTGGGCAACCTACCCCAGTGCCTCACCACCCTCACAGTGAAGAATTTCTTCAGTATATAAATCTAGTCTGAATCTACCCTCTTTTAGTTTAAAGACATTTTCCTTTGTCCTATCACTACAAACCCTGACAAACCCTGCTTTCTTGCAGGCCTCCTTTAGGTACTGGAGACTGCTATAAGGTGTCTCCCAGCCTTGTCTTCTTCAGGCTGAACAACTTCAGCTCTCTCAGCCTGTCTTCATGGGAGAGGTGCTTTAGCCCCCTGATCATCCTTGTGGCCCTGCTCTGGACTCGCTCTGGTAAGTCCACGTCTTTCTACTGGTAGATAAAACAAAGAATTGTTAGGCAGATACTCTGAGATTAGTACAAAATAAAATTTTTCAAGCAATAACAGTCATTTTTTATCAGAAAAAAGTTAAATGACAGGACACCATTTGCTGTTCTGTTATTCTGGTATTATTTAAAATACACTACTCCAGTCGCCAACTGGAATTTCAATGAAACTTGATCAAGATGAGATTCTTGTTTACAATCCTAGAACAGTCAGCTTTAGTTATTCTTAGAGGGTATGTTGCTACTTGGGATTTGATTTCTGTTCAAATTTTTCTTAATTGTTCAAGTTTCTCAAAAGAAATCTGTTATTTCTGTGAAAGAATTAGTGTCTTGCAACTTAGCTATTTGTAGTGTCCTAAAACTGGGTTACTTTTCAATATATTTCTAGCAATCTAATTAATATTCTTTCATCCGTATGCCAGATGATACAATTATTCAAATGAAAAAGAGAAAACAATTGTGTTCTTCCCCTAGCCATGCACATACTCTGAAACATCACCACTTAAACCAAAGGGAACCAATGCAAAGGCTGACATATTTTTATTACTAGAAACCATGAAGACCATATACTTGTCTCCAGTAGCCAAGGCTGAGGCAGAAAATGGAGCCAGTGTATTGTTTTACAGAGATATTTTATGAATAGATTTTTATAACAAAGAAAAATGAGCTTTCTGAAATGTTTTTTCTCAGATTTCAAAATTCTACATTTGTCTACACAGACCTTGTGAAGCAAATTGAAGCAGGACAGATTTTAAACAGTTTCTTTACGTAATATAATTCAGAACTATCTCTGGACTCTTAACACATGCACTTCAGTGGAAAGCCAAGGAAGCCAAACTTCATGCTTCCTGGGATGGATCATCCATGGTATAAGTGGTGCAGTTGATACAACAGAAGGAAGGGATGCCATCCAAAGGGACCTGGGGAAAAAAGCTTCAGAATCAGACCCACATGAACCATATAAGATTCAACAAGTCCAAGTGCAAGGTGCTGCACCTTGGTTGGGGCAATCCCAGACAGGAGTACAGACTGGGAGAAGAACTCATTGAGAGCACCCCTGCAGAGAAGGATTTGGGGGTCCTGTTGGACAAAAAGCTTGACACGAGCCAGCAGTGTGTGCTTGCAGCCCGGAAGGCCAACTGTGTCCTGGGCTGCATCAAAACAGGAGTGGCCAGCAGGTTGAGCGTGGGGATTTTACCCCTCTGCTCTGCCCTTGTGAGGCCCCGCTTGGAGTGCTGCATCCAGCTCTGGGGTCCCCAGCACAAGAAGCACGTGGATGCTAGCGTGCTAGAATGGGTCCAGATGAGGGCCACAAAGATCATCAAGGGACTGGAGCACCTCTCCTATGAAGAAAAGCTGAGAGAGCTGGGGCTGTCAGCCTGAAGAAGAGAAGACTCTGGACTGGCCTTATGACAGCTTTTGAAAACTTAAAGGGGGCTTATAGAAAAGATGAACTTTTTGCTCAGTCAGATAATGACAAGACTAGGGGAATGGTTTTAAACTAAAAGAGGGGAGATTTAGATTAGGAGGAAATTCTTCACTCAGAGGGTGATGAGGCACTGGTACATGTTGCCCAGAGAAGCTGTGGATGTCCCATCCCTGGAGGTGTTGAAGGCCAGGTTGGACGGGGCTTTGAGAAACCTGGTCTAGAGGAAGGTGTCCCTGCCCATGGAAGGGGGGATGGAACTGGATGATCCTGAAGGTCCGTTCCAACCCAAGCCATTCTTTGACGCTATGAAGTGTATGGACCATGTACTATATACAGCTGCATGGTTGTCTGGATTCATCTTGTTAACTTTTCTTGAATGAAACAAGGACATATTAAAATCTAACTGACCTTCTGAATGCCATTGGTAAGTCATTCCAAATGCTAGTGACATTTTGATCAGGAAGCTGCATTACAAGGATGGTCAAGTATTTTGCTGTGAACTCAAGATACTCAAAGCAAATAAACAAATAAATACAACATGCTGTGCCTGCTCCTTACCAGGGACGGACGTGTTTCATTTTGTATTTTACCTTTCCCAAAATGTATACATCTTTTCTTCACAGGTCAAATACTTTACAAGTTCCCGTGCAACTTTAAGTAACACATTTAAATAATGCTCTGCATCTGCATTTGTTTTTACATGGAGACTGTTTGGGGAGGGGGATGTTGTGGCAATGACTCAATGTTTTGTCAGGTCACGGCCTTGAAAAAAATTAATTTACCGCAAATTTATAAAATGGACAATTATTTCTCTGGAAGTCAAGTCAAAACATTGTTCTTTGTAGAGATTTTAATCAACCTAAAAAGAGAAGCCTATCTGTTAATAAATTAGGCCTACAGTTCATTAAAAGAAATTGTATTTTGTTTCAACTTTAAACTTCAAAAGAAAAAACAAACAATTTCTGGAAAGTCCAGTGATGAAGGAAGCCAAAATCCTGAATGAGTTAATGCAAAACTCAAGTATCATTCAAAAATTGGAAGAGCTCAAGCTATTTAATTCAACTTACACTTACCATTCAAAGAGATTTTAGAAAGAGATTTTTCCTTTTTTTTTTTTTTAAAAAAAAAAAAAAAAGCTTTTCAATAATAATGAAAACTCAGAATACATAGC
The DNA here is from genome assembly GCF_964034855.1 of Anser brachyrhynchus. Classification (NCBI taxonomy): domain Eukaryota; kingdom Metazoa; phylum Chordata; class Aves; order Anseriformes; family Anatidae; genus Anser; species Anser brachyrhynchus. Next base: position 24,538,881 of record NC_137697.1, read on the forward strand.
ATTGCAGGGTAAACATATACCAAAACTCTATTGAGGAGTCAGATTCTAAAGCACCAGTAGAACGTTTATTGTATCTTCCCTAGTGTTACTCCAGAGGTAAAACAGAATAACTGAGTTTGTGATTTTTTTCAAAACTTAATGTAGATGATCCTGTTTGTTGGTATGACTTATATCACTAGTGCACTGAAGCTCTCAGGATTGTTTATTGTACCCATATGGTCTTACCCAGAAAGATGTGAGCTGACTCTGCCTAAACTCTGAGGTTGCTGATGCATGCTAGGATAGATCCAAATGACATATATCCGAGGTTTGTGCTGTGGACAGCTCCCACTACACAGAATTTCACAAGGACTGTGAAGAGAAATCTTCAGTGCCAGCAACTAATACAAAGTTGACTTAATCCTACCTACAGAGGTTGAAAATTGAAAATGAATTGGAAAACAACTCCAAATTGTAAGTAAGGTAAGCATTCTACAGTAATTGCCCAAACCGGTATACTGTCGTAATCAAGTATGACATAATGTCTGCCAGCCTGATTTTCTTCTCTACCTTTTTCCTTTCTCCTCCTTCTCCACAGAAACATGCAGCAGCAGCAGCAAGAAGCACTCCATGTGGGTGGTAGGTTGTCTAACAAGACCCACCAGAGCATCTGGTTTCTAGTCTCTGTCATCAACATGGTCTGTAACAGAAATGTTCTATGTCTGTACACTGCCAGACTCCCTCCTTGTATCCACACCTGAGGCTATTCCCCCACTACATTTAAAAGGGAACATGCAGCAGCCTCACCCTGCTTGCAGCCTTGCTCTGTGGGATGTGAACCATTACATATTACCTGTTATATTACAGAATCTTGAAGAAAGCAGCAGCATCTCAAGATCAGGATGGAGAGACACATAACCTACTAGGTTACATATGACCGTTATGTATCTGGCACTCGTAAGCATATAAGGAATTGAACTCTGGAGCCTTCCACTGTGGGTGGCTCAAGGATGAAGAGAGAAGATGTATCTCCAAAGAGGCCTTCACCAAGGAGTGATTTTTCAAGAGGTGTGATGATATAGGCTCAGTATGTGATCGCTGTTGCATTAAGTGGCCTTTCTGGAACTCTTAAGAACCAGAACCAGAAGTAGCAGACCTCTGCCTTCAGAGGAAATATGAACTCTCACAGATACACAACAGACAAAATTTGGAGAACCTTACCACAGTTAAAACAGATCAACAATCTTGCAGATGGTTCACTTTTAATTGGAACCAAGCTCTCCATTGACTTACTGAAATGGCTTGTCCCCAGCCCAGGCATCACAGAGATTGATTTAACTGAGTTTAACAGTCTGAGTTTAAATGGTAATATGCTTGTACATTTTCAATCACTGCCTGCAGAGCTATCAGTTATAATGAGTTCAGCAGTACTCACTCAATCTGTATGCCTCTTTCTTTGATAAGTTATGCCAAAATGGACCTGTTTCACTGGTGAAGATGTAAAACCAGTATCACAATTTAGCAGCTCATATCCTTAATTTACACAACAGATTCAGACCACATTTGCCCAGTCGAAAGCCAGGAGTCCTGGACAGTCAGTCAGAGCTGAGAGGCCTTGTTTTTCAACAGTGGCTTGTTTTAAAAATGTACTTTCAATAATCTCAGCAGTCCCGATATAAATATTCCTTAATTCAGCTTATACATAGCCCACTCCTTTAAACAAACAAAGCAGACTTCTTGTTCATGTCATCTATCAACTTCTGTAACAGATTACCATCAAATACTTTAAACAAGGTTTGACAAATGTGTCTGAACCACTTTAAAACTGTAAGATCACAGGACTGAAACTTTGTCATACCAATTATGTAAACCCACTGTAAAGGAATCCATGCATTTTTGCAAGCATGCAAAGCAGGCTTTTCACGAAGCAAAAGAAGTCTTGTCTTTTTCTATTACGCGATGAATCTTAATTAAAATCAATTATTTTTTATTGTCGGCTCAGACATGCTTCTTTGCATAACTGTAACATCTTAAAACAGAAATATGAATGCTAATAGGAAAATACATCCACCAGCAGTATAATAGACCTTGAAGAATAGTGGCATTGCATGATGTTTACATCTGATCATCCTTGGAGGAGACAGAAGTTAAACAGTAAAGAATATAGTAAAGAGCCAAAGCAATTTAATTTTGTTTGAATGTAATTATAGAAATGTACCAAGAGTACCCATAAAGGCATGTTGTCATCTTTCCCTTGAGCTTGTGCCAGTTCATGACCAACAGAAAGCATTCAAAGAAAGAGAAGAGAGGGAAGGAAATTATTTATAACAACTCTTTGTATCAAGCACACTACTTCATGAATAGATGAGGAACTTAACATTTCAATATTTCTTGCAGAAACGGCTTTTAAAAAAGGAATTTCTTATCACAGAGGCACCTCATGAAATGTTTAACTTATGATCTTGGACTTTGTAATGATATGTGTTAATTCTCCACAGCTGAGTGCTCATGGAATAAAGCTGCTACATATCTTTAAAAATGACAGTAGGAAAGTATCAAGCCTAATTCAAAACAGTCTTTGACAGGAAAAACAAGCACTCTGAGTAGATAAAGATGTATCGTGGTTTTGGCTGGGATAGACACACTTTTCTTCATAGACGCTCATACGATGCTGTGTTTTGGATTTTTGGTGAAAATAGTGATAACATATTGATATTTTAGTTGTTGCAGAGCACTGCTGACACAGAGTGAAGGTCTTTCCTGCTTCTTATGCTGCCCTGCCCGCGAGGAATCTGGGGGTGCACAAGAAGTTGGAAGGGGACGCAGCCAGGACAGCTGACCCCAACTGACCAAAGGGATAGTCCATACCATACGAGGTCACACTCAGCAACAAAAGCTGAGGTAAAGAAGGGAAAATGGGAGTACATCAGGAGCGATGGCATTTGTCTTCCACAGAGATTGTTATGCTTGATGAGCTCTGCTTTCCTGGCAGTGGCTGAGTACCTGCCTACTGATGGGAGGCAGAGAATGATTTCCTTTTTTTGCTTTCCTTGTATGCATGACTTTTGCTTTACCTAGTGAACTGTCTTTATCTCAACTCAGGAGTTCTCACACATTTACCTTTCTGATTCTATCCCCCATCCCACCTGGGTAGGGTGAGCAAGCAGCTGTGTGGTGTTTAGCTGCCTGCTGGGCTTATACCACAAGAAGATGATATTAGAAAACAATTGCTACATGGCTATACTGTTGTTTAGCAATCCCAGATGCATTTAGCTGAGCCAACTGAGTCCCGGAGCAGCTCTAGACAAAACAGACATGCACCCTCACCAGTTTCACTTTCTGAACTTCACTTTCTGAGCTCAGCAATCTACAGACTCAGACAGTACCTTTCAAGTGACTTCCTCTATAAAGACTTCCCTATTTCCATGCAGCCCCATTCAGAAAAGCTTTTTTCAGGAGTTATTTTAGCCCTGTTAACCCAAGATAAACAGCAATTGCAGATCTGTAAAAGAGGACTCCACTGTTTTGGCTGAACGAATAGCATCCTGGTCCAATAAGCCTACTTCAACCATCTGTATGGAGAGTCCACTATAGCCATGTTCTGAACAGTGCTTAATCCCTATACTGTCTAAGTCCTTTGGAAACCTACCCTAGAATTTATCTTCACCTGTAAAAGTGTACAACTTTCAGCATCTGTTCAATGGCATCTCACCTAATTCGGACTACAAGGGCATTGAAACAGAACTGCTTCAGGGACCGAAGTAAATCAAGCTGATTGTCGTCTTCCTTGATGTTTGGGCTATTGTGCCTGAAGATGTAAATGTGTGTATCAATCTGTGTTCGAGATGTGCCACTGAAATCAATGGAATCCCTGAGCTGTGTGTTCTTGGCTCCATAATTCTGTATGGAAGAACCTCACTGAACTCTACAAGTCAACTGCTGTGAAACTGACATTGTAAAAATTCACAGAACCAGAACCTTCTCTTGATTTCTTTACACATTGTCACTTACATCCTCCTGAACAGGAGTAAAAGCATCTTAAACAAAATCTGAATGTTTAAAAAAGTATATCATAGAATACCCTAGTATCCCCAAACACTTCAAATATATCTGCATTTCGTTTGCAAGGTATTTAACAAGTGAGAACATATGAGCACAAAAAAGTATGTGGCATTTTTCCATTTCATAATTACTCTCTACAAATAATCCAGTCACCATTCTATGATGTTCAGTTCTCAACATTTGTTTCAAAAGCCCATATTCACACACAAGCCATCAGACTTAGATGTCTGAGAAGTTCTCCACAGTGTGTTAGAAGCATTAATTAAACCTCTAATCCTCAGGAAATCAATGTCAAGCACCTGAATAAAAGCTGACAGTGTGTTTACCTTTCCTATAAAATCACATTTCCTTTCTGAAGAGGTAACATTGCAATGCACAGTATAATCTATTAAGTATCTATCTATCCTTCTCCCTTTCCTATTTTTTTTATTTTTTTAGAATCATGTTTTCCATGAATGGCCTCTGTCTGTTTCTATTGTGACTGTATCATAACTTGTATTTCCTGTTTTCCCATCAGATATTGTTAGGCTTTTCTACCAAGAAATGGAAAGCTTCTTAACTTATTTACTCTGTTCCTGACAGGCCCAGTCATCAACCAAACAGAGATTTGTGAAAATGCAAAGTAAATCTGGCAGACAGTGTAAAACTTATGCAAAAAGGTCTTATGGTTTCAAGAGTAATCCAGTTTCCAAATACTTCACACAAACTTGCTCCAAACCCACAATCTTGGCATTAGACACTCAGCTAATTCAAATCATTTTCTAGCTAAAAAGCTAGTTCTCCAAAAATAAAACAAAACACACACACAAAACATACAAATTTTATGCCATTGAAATTTTCTGACACTAAAAGTTTGATTTGGGATTCCACATTTCAAATAGACGAAAATTTCAAGAGTACCTCATTTTTAGTTTATGATTTCTTTATGGTTTGACATAGCAATGATAAAAATCTCAAAAACGTTCTATTAAAATCATGCTACAGGGAAATGAAAATAAATAAAATATAAACCTTTGTGCCTATCCACATGCACAAAGAGCTAATAATCTAGAAACCTTTGTACACAACGTAAGTGTTAGCGTAGCTAGGAATGTTCACTGGCATTTTGGGATACTGCACAGTCATGGAGAGTTGTGGAGATGCCTCTTTGAAAAAGCTAATCAAAAACTCTCCCAACTCTTCTACAAAGCTAAGCCAAAACACAAGAAAGCTTTGTTCAAAAATTTAACAGTAAAATCAAATTATGCATTAAGACAAGAAGAATAAAATTGGATAATTCAGAATTTCTGCTCTGTAATATAAAATATAGCTCTCTGGGCATCATTTCTCACTATCTCCAGTCTTAAATCTGCATGTAGGAAGGAGCTTGCTTTGTATTTTTGAATACACAAAGAGATGCTTTGATATTAAAGGTCAGTGTTTTGGATAATATTAGCCTTCAGCCACTCACTGAACCAAAGAGGAAGTTTGGCATCTTAAGCAGTCACAACAATAGAACATACCATTACACTTTGCACTGTAGACACATTATGTATTTGATACTGAAAGAATAATATTAAAACAGCAGTAGCACCATTGCTAAGAGGTAAGATTTATTAGCTTTGGTCAGGTGCCATTTGATGTGATCACACGGGTTTGAGTTGTTTGTGGAGGCAAACCCACAATTCATCATAACGTGTTTTACCTTTAACTAGCTAAAGCATCGTAACCCAAAAAAGAAGATTACTGAGACTGTGAAAACTTATGAGAGTTAGGAAGCCTTGACTTTATGTGTCTAAATTCAAACACAGCTTTTCTGTGTCTATACACCATGATATAGATAAATCTCTGTTTTTCAATGGTATTTCTGTTTCAGTTAGTTCACTGAATTAGTGAAACTGACGACTACAAGCTTGGCCTTTTCTAACTTTTGGCAGCTTGACTCTACATTTAAATTATTATTCTTTTAACACTGTTTGGGTGCTCAGCTGCTACTATTTTAGCATGGTGAAAGATTCTTTAGCAGACATGCAAGGAAAAATAAATTAAAATTTTTTGATCATTTCCATCCTCTTAAGACTTGAACAGAATTCCACAAGGCAGACACACAGCATTTATCCTGCACAGTTTCTCTGTGCTGCATTTAGAGGACTCCTTGCAAGTAGTGGGGTGTCAGAAAAGGTCCTAGTAACTGTGCCTACCAACATTATTCAGGTATGGGATTTGTTACATTCTTTTCTTACAATCAAGAAACAGTGGTATATTCTGTGCATAAAATCTATAGTACATGTCACAAATAACACATCATGCATGTGAAGGCACACTACTAGAGTCTGAAAATAGAAAAATATCCCAAACGTTTTTCACAGAATGCATTTCTGGTTTTAATTAACATTTCAGCTTGAGTACCATCTTCTAAGCAGATGTTATTCAAATAGTACACACATATCTATCTAAATACTCATTCTCACCTCAAGATGTTTAATTCTGCCTCAAATAATCATTATACAAATGTTTTAAGTTTTATGCTCCTTGTTTTTTTAACCATAACTTCTGTTTCATGTGCTTATTAAACTGATGTCTTGTGGGTTATTCTCAAATATTTAGCAGATGTTAAATTGATATTACTTTAAACCTGGCAAGAATACTAGCAATTTTATTGGGTAAAATCACACCAGGCAGCTGTGATAAAAAGAAAAGGTGCACTATAAGTATTGCTATCCCATACTTCAAAATACTGACACATTGTGCTGTTCAGAACATATAGAAAGCAAAAAGACTGAATTTAGCTTGAAAGGGGAAGTATTACTAGTGTATCTAAATGAAAATGCAAAGAGAGAGCCTGAAATTTAACAATGTGTTGTTGCTATTTACACCAGAGTAATATTTAAAGTTTACTGTTTACATAGCATGACATAAAGTTAATCCAGTACCACTTATTACAGCTGAACTTTAAAAGTACAAAAATATTCACCATAAAAAAAGGAACACTGAGGAGAAAATAAGCCCACTGGTGCAGCCAGAGTAAAAGGTCAGCATTTGCCAATTGCATTTGCGGAGTTTCCACAACTGCCAGGAATTCTCTTTTTCTCTAATCCAGAGGAAATCTGGGGGAAGCTCAGAGAGCATTGTGTGGTAACTGCTGGCAAACATTGCAGATTTTATCTCAACCACTGGAGAACTAACTGCTTACATTTCAACATCAATTTTGCATTCAGCTTTTTCTTATCTTTTTATCTATTCGACTTCTTTCTTAAACCCAATCCCACAAACTAATGCATAGACTAATACATAAATATACAACATTCAAACATTTCATATCTACTTTTATATAAAGAATTTAGGAATAGACACTAAATGTATGTTATCATGTCCTGAATAGATATTTTAGTTTTCAAATCAGGTTACTGAAATGAAGCAAGAATCCATTCCAGTTGCAGTATATTAGAATAGAACCCAGAAGGTGTTTTAATCAGCATTAAGAGATCTCAAGACATGTTAACACCAATATAATGAACTCCTACTCCAAACAAGCCAGCTTCAGGTTAGGCTTCTTGCATGCAGGTACTATTCAGCTTTGCAAACTTCCATATAGTGCGATATAGAGTCACCCACTTTGGCCTCCCATACAAAACAAAATGTGGGATCTCTGAAATTTACTCTTTTTTTTCAGATTAAAAAATTCATATGTTTTAGAATGAGAACCAATCTTCTGAGTACACAGAAGAAGTGTAGTGGGTGGAGGGGAGGGGAGGGGAGGGGAGGGGAGGGGAGGGGAGGAGGGGAAACGTTTGATTTACAGAAAAAAAAATCAATACAAAGTGTAAATTGTCAGCAGTGGTATAGAATGATCTTCTGCTCCCCAGTTACCTTGCTCAAAGTCTTCCTCATATGCAGGCATACTTTTACAGTTTCTATCTTCACTGTTATGTAATTCGTACAAAGGGATAGGTATGCTCTGAGTTTTTGAACTTGAGAATGCTTGACTTTAAGTTTTACCTGATGATCAGGATCATCAAATGTTTTCATGTGCTGCTATCTGATTACAACTCATTCTACAACACTCTCATCTCTCAGAGTTGAAAAAGCTGGCCCATCCAAAACCAGAGATAACAGAGTGAAAAGAGCCTTTATCTATAATTTACCACTTCCATTTTTTATTACATAGATAAACAGGAACTAGTTCGTATGTGGCAAAACAACTGTATAGGTCACAAAAATATCTACCTGCAATTTTAACTATAAGTACATAATGTGTTACAATCCCAGCTATTCTTTAAATCTTTCTTCAAACATATGATTTAGTCATCACAGAACAATCACGGAGGAGAATAAAAGGATTTTCTGAAGTTCAGTTTATAATTATCCTTATATATTTATATATTATATATTTATAATTAGCCTTATATTACTATAACCTTGCAGAGCTTACTGAACTGTCATAGCAATCCACTGCAACCATGAAATAGTCGAACACTCAACACAGTACCTAGTAACGCTCTCTCAGCCTTCAGCTGCACAGAAACAAGTACTGCGTGATAAATACACTAACCAGGACCTATTGTAATATACACTTAACAAGAAGTGTTATTAACAACACTTATTAACTAATTTTTGCAAAATGTTAGGAACCAACACACATGATTTTCAGGCAATGACTGGTGTGTGATGTCACTAAAATGATGAGTTTTATTGGCTGCATTTAGTTTTAGATGGTCTTGGAACATTACATTAAGCTAGTTCCTACCAAACACCTGTGACTTCTCCTATACTCTCTGTAGTAAATATGGTTGGTTCATGTAATAAATCAATATTTGTCATTTTTCTTCCCTGATTGGTGTACTAGATTGCCTGCTATCAGTATGCAAACTGCAATGACTATACACCTGAAACATACAAACAAATATGGTATAGACCTGTACTTTACAATGTTTTTAGAGAAAGAAGCATCCTACATGTGGAATCAGAAAATAAACTATAGAAAGACTGTAGGTGGAAAAATAAAGATGATAAATGGATTGTTTAGATTTATCACTTTAGTGCATAAACTCATAGGTTTTATGAAATTTCAGATTTCTTTTGCGTAATTTTTGGTTCTTACGAAAATCATACTTCATGATCATCTTGCCCAAAGTGTTCTCCATAATACCTCACCTAAAATCTCAGTTTAAAACCACAAATTATACTGGTATGATTGTAAATTTCGCTGCTTGGTAAGAAAGGTATGAAGCTTGACTTTAGTATAGTTTCCTACATACACTGATAGACTTCCAGACTGTACCCCTTGTCATTAGAAAGTCTAATGTATTTTCCCAAATTCATACCGTTGGTGCAATGGTAAGGAAGACAGCAGCAAGCTGTTTCACTCAAAGCCTACTTATGAATGCCAGTTCCGCATGTTTGTCCCAAGGAAGGGGTCGTATGTTCCAGATTTACACCCACATTTTAAGAGTTGCCAAGTCACCCTTAAAATTTCTCTATTTCGTTACACTTCTAAACATGAAACAAGATAAGTATGTGCTTTCAATGTGTAAACTTGGCACTATCCCTCATTAATTGCTGAAGTTCAGTAAAATGAATAACTGTCATTACTGTTTATGAGAGAAACCTATTTCTAAGAAGCTAATATAGACATCTCTCATTTTTTTGTGACACGGTAAGGCTTGGCACACACTTTTGGGTTAGTCATCCAAAAATGGGATCATGTTAAGTACCTTATTCACGTAAACATTGACATATTTATCATCAATGAATTATGACTCCTTCAAAGCTAAGGACAGAGGCCTCATAAACATGAGGAAGTCAATGTAAGCAACTTTTCTGAGCAGGTAGGGCTGGGAGTATAGAGTGCTACTAAGACAGTGTTTTTCCCAGACTTACTGGATCCTTCATCATAGATATCCTATTACAAATGCCCTGGGTAATTGCTTTATTCTTTCAGTGTTCATTCACCATTCTTGCCATCTTTCTGGATAGTGTTTTCTCTGTATGATTTTTTTCCATGTACTACTCCCTTCAAAAATTATTTTATTGACTTCTAATAATTATTTTTTCTCTCTCTGTCTTTCCCCAGAAAGCTGACAAGAAGTGCCCAAGGAACTGGTTAATGGTAAATTCTGATCCAACATATCCCAAGAGCAGAAAAGAGGATATAATGGAATTTAAGAAAAAAAAAAAAAAAAAAGAAAAAAAAAAAGAAAGATTCAGAGAGCAGAGAATTCAGGCATTCAGGCTCTAGTGTAAAAAAAGAAGGAAAGATAAAATTCCTAGTGTTGTGACAGTTTCTCTGCCCGGTGTTTTAAATTCAAGAGTTAAATCTGGGAAGATACCTCCTCTTCCTGAAGAATATTGAGCCCTTTAGAGTTCAAAAACTTAAAGAAAAAATTTCCTCTATCTATTGTACAAGCAAACATCTAGAATAAGTAACAAATTGTAAGAAAAACATTCAACTAGACAAACACTAAAACAGACTCCTTGCACCAACTTACATTACACAATTTATAAACAAATCAATTTTTTTCAAATGATTGACAATCAGCAGTTCTTTCTAGAAAACATGTTCATTGTTTTCTTAGGTTATGCTGAGGACTAGGAACAGCACTGGTGAGGCTGTCTTCTGCTGGCTCTAAATGAGTGTTTAGTGTGGGTAAGCTAATTGTCATCCAAAATATACCCTATACGTAAAGCTAAACAAGAATATGAATTAGATTATAGATGCTTTACTGGAGTCCAAACATAAGCTGACGGGAGGGTTTACTGGCTAGATCATTGGCCTGTGTGATTATGTATGCAAGGGACCAGCTTGCAGTGATCCTAAGAAAAACTGCAAGAAAAGCATGGCTTTGGGGGTTGAATGTTCATGACTGGAAGATGTGAGCAGAGAAATTGCCATGTGTATTTTTCCTACTGTATTCAGGACAACAGGGCTGCAGGTCTGGTTTTTGTTAGTAATGAAACAAGCAATTGTTTCTTTTCTAAGGCAAAAACTTTTTTCAGTTTCCCATGGTTACATTATACATGATCCCCAAAATTTCTCAAGTGAAAAAAGAGTAACATCATGCAATAATACTTTGAGATAGATTATGGCATTTATTCTGCAGCACTTTTTCCCCATGTATGGTTCATACAGTTCCAGTGACTGATGGTACTTAACCTTCAATTTATGAAGGTCTACCGTGCCACTTCTGCAGTCTATATTAAAGGCTTTCTAAATTAAGAAAATAGAATTTTGTTTAATCCTATCTGTCTGTACATATCGAATTAAAGAATAGCTTTCCTTTCTATCTAGATGGAAAGATGAAGCAGTCATTCATTCATGCAGACTAGCCAAAAAAAAAAACACCAACCAAGCAAAACAAACAAACAAACAAAAAACCAGAACGTTACATTAAAACATTAGAAACAGAGACAGAATTACAACTTCTCTATATTGTCATGAGTAATATATAGTCTTTGATTGGTAAGGGAGATGGAATTCAGACTTACTGTGCATTTGTTTGGCTTCTCTCCTGAGTGGACTCTCATGTGAATCAGCAGTTTATACCTGGCATTAAAAGGCTTGAACCTTCGTGGGCACCCTGCCCAGAAGCACGTGAAGTCTTCTCCCTTCCTCTGGTCTATATGAATCTTCTCTATGTGCCGCACAAGTTCCTCTTGCTGGTCATACAGTGCATTGCAGTCAATCCAGCGACAGCCATGCTTGCCATTGAAGTCATCCAGCTCCCCATCTTCTTCGAGCTGTGGGCATGGGGCAGATGGAGGTACAGGCAGCGGCTGCATGTGACCAGGGAGGCTGTGCACATGTTGGTGCTGATGAGCATGGTATGGTGGCGGAGGCCCTTGTGGAGGAGGTGGTGGCAGAGGGGGTGGAGGAGGCATGTCAACTGTATGGCCTGAGAATTCATCCATCTGTTCGTTTTTCAGGGCACTCACGGCCTGGCTGTCCATGGGAGGCATGCCCTGCTGGATCACCATGTTAGTTGTGGTTTCCGTCTGCAGGCTGGCTTGCTCCAACTGCTGCATCCGCTGGTATTCACCAGCGCTATTCTCAATGTACTCTGGGAAGGTGATATTGCCATTAGCCATGAGAAGACCTTTCTGGGCAGCTGGAACAGAGTAGTTTTGGGGTATACAGCTTCCTCGCACTCCCAAAAAATGTCCATAAACCTCAGGCTGTGGTGAGACGTTAGCTGGTGATGTCCTGGAGCTGTTGATGTAGGCCACTAGAGAGGTTGGGGACGTACGGATGATTGTATTGAAGTCAATCCCTATGCCATCAGACAGAGGAGAAAGAGAGAGTGCTCTCTTTTTGGAGCGGGTAGATTGAGACCGGGAAGAGGAATGGCGAGGACTAGGGAAAGAGGAATGGCTATTTTCCATGCCAAATAAGTAGGATGGTAATGAGTTAGATACGAAGTTACTGGACAGAGATGTTGCAAGTGGAAAATTTAGTAAGTCCCCCAGCTCACTACCATTTTGTGTACCTTGTTCAGGAGGAAGAGAAGGAAGTGTCCTGTACCCATGCGACCACTCTTGCTTAACACTCAAAGTGGACTGACTTTCTGACAAGCTTGATGTTGTAGAGGCCAGAGACTCACGCGACAAGAGTGACCTGGAACAAAGGCATAATAAAAGGAGTAAGCAGTTAGACACTTCAGCAGTTCAAATTTCATGTGTATATACTCCTGCAGAGTGATTCTTCAATCTTCACACACATAAATCTAAAGGAAGGTTACACGTGAAAAAACTTCTAACTTCAGGTACTCTCAGTTGATGTACCAGGAGGCATACACAGGCAAAAAATATGTAAAAAGATACTTAGGCGTCCAACTTTTAACTTAAGATTTTAAGAAAAGTTGCTCTAAAGGTTCTTGATACTTCACTGCAGAAATAAAAGGATGTTTTTTTCATCAACCATGGTGTAAATAGGCTTGGGCTTCTCAAGCTACAGCATTATGCTCTTGCCTTGTGTGAAACTCATTGATTTGAGATTACTACTATTTTTTTTTTCTAGCAAAGAAGGAGAAGAAAACTGATTAATAAAGAATAGATGTTTAACATTTTTCACTTGACCAACTGTAATGCATACAAATATTCTTTACAGAAATAGCTCAAGATTATATAGATTATATCTAACTTAACGAAACAAACAAAATAAATTAATAATGTAGAAGAACTGGTTGAAGGGGTTCATTCAGTTTTTGTTTCATGATGTATTTCCCTCTAAGTCAGCAGTCTTTTTTTTTTCTTTTTTTTTTTTTTTTTTCCACAAAAGTGTAATCTTGCTGCTGTTATCAGTTTGTCATAGAAAGATTAAGAAACTTGTTTAGGTTGCAAATATCCTACAGGTAGCTTAAAAAACTCATAAGCTCCTAACAATATTGGTATCTACGTAAAAGTATAATAAGGAAATACAAGGACACCATGTGCCCTGATTCACAGCTGCAAATGCTGGGTAGAGGACAAGTAGATTTATGTCTTTATTTTTCAATTCTGAATATTGGCACACTTGGATTTCCTGCCAGCCGGTGGAGCCAGTGGTGTCATCACTATATTAATTAGTATTTGTGAGGAGCTCGAGCAGTAGAAAGAACCTGGCATCTAGATAAACCTGGAGATCTCACAAACAACAAAAACCTCTGCAATTTGGGGGTTAATTCTTGTATTTATGATTTTTACCATACACTTTTGAAGTGCAGAAACACAGAATTTAAATGGTAGATCAAATATACAGAAAATCTGGTTTCTCTTCTAAATCTAAAATGTATTTCTGAAGGTAGACAAGTTACTTAATCACTGCTTCTCACCTTCTCACATGATAAACAATGTACACTATAGTTTCTCCTATCCTACAAAGACTTCAGGAGGCCAAATTAACTTAACAAAAGAAAGTTAGTAAGTGGTAATAGATACGTTAAATACTATGTTTAAAAATATTTCTTGAAGTTCTAACTAAACAGTATATCAAATATTTAATAACAGTAATTCAAAGAAATTTGTGGGCAAGGAATAATGTATACTTATTTATAAATGTAAACTCCTATAGTCAGTTATTTATAATGTTTTTACTTCTTTAAACTTTATAATGTTTTTACTTATAATGTTTTTATATTACTACAAATTTCAAATGTATAGAAGAGGAAGTATGCACTATAAAGAAATTAATAAAAAAACAAATTTCATCTCTTTCTTGCAACATACGTACTTACAGCAAGCATCTTTAAGGAGGCACTTCTACCTCTTTTACTAGCTTCTTTTTCTTAATAGGTAAGCAAGTTTAGAATCTACTCAGGATAAATAGTATTGTAGTTGTTTTTCAGTTCTGGAAGTTTTTCTTGCAGACTCTGCTTCAGGAGACAAGGATCCATGAGACAGATCTGTTAAGGTGCATAGTTGCATATTATGTCTGCACCACATCTTGTAACTGCTGTGACTGCAGCTTCAGTGAAGATACATGAAACCACCTAATTTAAGAATTGGTGGCAGGCTAAAGTGGGGATCTCGATCCCATTTAAAACAACATCAGTTCATTCAAGAGAATAAGAACAGATCCTAAACAATGGCTTTGGAGATACCCCCAATGAATATCCCAATGTTTAACAAATTTTCATGATTTTGTTTGGTAAAACAATTTTTTCCTTTGGAGATTTGTGGATTATTTTTCCATCACATTAGCAAGGTTGACAAAATGTATGCTAACACTAATTACAGCCATTCAATAAAGAGAAGTGTATGTAGCTTTTCACGTTCAACTCCAGCCACGCAGATTAAAGCTGAAAAATCCTGGCGTCTTTATTATCTTATTCAGCTCACCCACATGATTTCTTGCTTAGTGACGTTTTTTTTTTTTCTCCTTTTACTTAATATTACAGCATTTTCCAGAAGTTGAAAATCATTTTCTCAAGATACTTTTTATTTTTTTTTGTAATGGGTGGTTGATTTTCTGTATAAGAATAATGAAGAAACATCCTGTTCAAACTGAATGTTGGTACAGGGTACTGTTATGTAGGTTATATTACTCCAATGGGGTGTAAATAGCATTTACTTTCAAAACAGAATGTTAAAGAAAAGCACAATTAACATGATGAATACAATTCTGATTAAGAAAAATGAGAAAAATGTGATTGCTGTATCAGGTCAATCTTGTGTAAGATTTACATCTAAATGGGTAATTATTTCCAGAAAAAAATAATTCAGGTTGTAGGGTCTGTTATCAATGGGCTTTGTTAAAGCACTGTTCATTATAAGGCAGATAAACTATGCTAGTATGCTGTGACCCCAATATAGACCCAGTCTTCAACAGAGTAAGAAAAGTAAGGTTTGATTTTTCCATGCTATGCTATAAACATTTATAACTGGAAAGTATAAGAATGATGGCTTTCTTTTGCCAGCTTGATCATTTAGATTTTTATTTTCCTTCTTATAAGTAGGAAAAGTCATGCATCAATGTAACAAGTCTATTTTTTAATGTCAAGAATTTTAATCAGATGTGGATTAGGACCAGCCTCATTCAAAAAGTTACCAGTGCCTAACACAAAGGAACACACCTGTCAGTGAAGCTGGAGAGAAACTGCATTTCAAAGGATTTTAAAAGTTGGACAAGTATTTAAAGTAGATAATAAGTAAGAGCCAGATAATCTGAAGAAGTTTGGTTCTCACTTAAGCCTCTACATTCAAAAGTAACAAAGATTCCAGCTCCCAAAACAGAGAAAAATTCATTAAAACCCAGACCACACCATGACTAAGAAGTTTTCTGGGGAAAAATAAATGTACTTATAATGAAGATGAAAATGAAGGACCAAGAATAACACTGTGCCGGATTCTCAGATGCTATTAATGGGCATATTTGCTTACTGTAATCTAAATGAGCTGTGAGTTTGGACCAGATTTTTATGAATATTTAGAAGATATTCCAGCTGTCACTCTATTCTGCCTCTGTGTACACAGGTCACAGTGTCAAGTATAACTCATAATCTTAGACATAAACACAGAAGAGTGAAAACTATGTTTTCCTACCTTTCTGCACGCTCTTCTGTTTTACTAGCCAAGAACCTTTTTTTCTTTCCTATGTCCTTCTCTCACTTGCATCGCAGTAAGTGGCAGTATTATATTTGGTTTTAAGCAGCATAACTGACTCCTCTGAAAATTTTTTTGGGAAACTCTCAGAAAAGATGGAGGAAAGGTTTTATTCCTCTTGGTCTATATACCAAAATTTGATGATATCTGTAGGAAAACTGCAGTTTAGCCAACTTTCCACCCCACATCAGTAAAAATCAAGACATTTTAGTCTGGGTCAGTTCAACCAACAAGCTGTTTTGGATTGAACTGCCAGAGTACAGTTCATGTTGCATCCTAAAAGCCACAATGAAGAGGAGGCACTCACTCAGCTCATGAAGGATTATGAAGTTAGCTTGGGCAACTACTTTAGGCAAATTCAGTTTAATGCTGAAGCAATTAAAAAAAAAAAAAAGCGTTTCCGCAATCTGTGAATTAAAATATAACTTGAAACTTGTTCTGCTCTAAATTGAGGGGAAAATTGCTGAGATGGACATTCTTTGTGTGACAAACTGATTTTATAATGTCTTCATTGATAAATCATTAAAAGACACTCCAGAAACACTACAGGTTGGATTCTGCCAGAGTTTCAACTTCAGTTCACCCTTAGTAAATGTTTCTTTAAAATAAAAACAAAAATGTATAACTCAGTACTGACATAGTACACACAACCATACATTCACATAAAAATAACAAAACCTACAGGCATGCCTAAAACTTATGAGTATTAAGTAGGTAATAATTGCCTAATGATATTTTCATTCTATTGCTTCTACTCTGTCACACAGGCATGTCTCTGGATTTGTCATTTGTCATCAGTTTAGCAGTGAATGATTTTCCCTGACATGTTCATATAAGAAGCATAATTAATTGTATAAATTGTACTAAAGAACTTAGTTTTCACAAGTGAAGTGACAGAAGTAGAACAGAACAGAATATCCCGAGCTGAAGGGGAACCATAAGGATCATCAAGTCCAACATGTCCCAGAGTATCTTACAGTAGATTATTGCAAGATTTTCTTCCATTTACATAATACTAGTTTTAATTATTTCAAGATGGTTCTTTGGCTTGCAATAAGGTGATGTAGTAAAATGTAAATTGTTTAGAGAGTAAAGGCTCTTGTGGCCTGTTGTGAATAGAAATGGTTACATTTCAGCTGAGTAGGCAACTATTAAACAAGCCACATCTACAGAAGTGGGTATGTAGCTTCCCACATAACATGCTGGAATATGTTTTCACTCTGTTTAACTAACATCCAGGGATGTGCTTACTGCACCTATATGGAGGTTGTCTAAACAACTGTTTTCCCTTCATTCATGTTTTTCTATAGTGCTCATAGCTATAATCTCAAAAGTTACCAGAACATTTTAAAAAAGAAAAGCTTAACAGACGCAGTTAACTGCTAGCTCATTGCAGATAGGGAACAATTGATCTTATTAACTTGTGTTAACCATTTAAACAATTTGAAAGAAATAGCAGTTGATAAGGAGAGAGAAGCATTAGCAGAGCATTATTTTTTTTTGTCTGACATTGTTACTTGCCATGCACCAGCATAATATTCTTAGTGTTATTACACTTAAAACACACAACTACCCATGAAGATGTCACATTTGGACTATTTCCACTTTCTTCCTCCTTGGCATTTCCTGTCCCTGGCTTATTTTTTTCTGTGCAAAAATATAGTTAAGTGCTTATAAAAATCCTTATAGAACAGAAAAAAACCTATCAAGCATAGAAAATTTCTAGCCACATTTACCCTTGATATGAATGATCTATACCACTATGATTACAGCTGACATGAATTAAATTATATCAAATTAAATTTGCCATGGCATAAAAAAGCATCATTTAGGCCATTATAATTATCAGAAAGGTTGCATTTAAATGGCAAGAGAATTTAAAAGGCCTCTTTTTTAAGTACTGAAAAGAAAAAAGTTACCTTGTATCTGAAGGAGGAACACCCAGGCTGGAAGCATCCATAGACCTCTGTAGGGTGGGGCTGATCTGGTTGCATGCTGTTGAAACTTGATTAGCAGCAGGTGAGACAGGTCCCAGCCGCTGAACTGTCATTGGACTGCTGGTGACTACTAGATTGTTGCAGCTGCCTTTTCCATTGGACTTAGACTGGGATCCATAATGAAGGCCACCTAAAAAAAAAACAACGAGGCAGGTTAGTATTCATCTCCCATGAACCCATGATGAGGCCACAGAACTTACACTGTTTTGCACAAAAGAAGTGACTGGAATTGAGTATCTTCAGAGGAGAATGAAACAGAGGATCAACACAAGGAGTTTGCAAACTTCTCCAAATACAAAAAGGAATGTTTTATAGGGGATTTAATAAATTATGCATGTTTCAAACATGCTGAAGTACATGAACTAAAGACCAGACATCATGGATAAACATCAGAAAAAAACTATTTGAAGACTCGGCAAAAGAGCAGTCTTCAGCTGAGGGACAGCCAAGTCATAACTACAGCATTCTCTGCAGAAAGGGAGAGAGAACCCAAGGAGGCTAGAGGAACACCACCGTGCCTTGAGTTGTACCAAATCCCACAGCTACAAGGCACTGAAAGCCATTCCATCACTCCTACCACTAGCTGTCCAGAAAAGCATGGAGACTGCAAGCATGCATTCCAATTGCTATCCCTGCAGTAGGTCTGCTGTGGCAAAGCACACACGTTTTCCTGGCAGGAGAGAGTTATAGCTGGGACCCAGCATTTCTCAGAGGCCTGGGGAGAGGAATTTGAGCTGGATTGAACAAAGTAGCATTCTGGACTTTAAAAGGCCACAGTCTGTTCTTAGTCATTGCAGCCATGACTCAAAGCTGATGGTTGTTAACACAGTAGCAAAGGATGATTACAGAGGTAGATGGCAAGTAGGACTAATTGCAAAATGCTCTGTGTACTCTGTGTCTTGATTTAGGTAGTCTACAAGATCCCCTGCATTAAAAGACATCAAGATAGAGAAGTTAAAATAGGTCATGATATGGAAGTTGTTGGATGTCTACCAAATTCTCATCGCAGTTGGAAATACATAATTAGATTATTCACATTTCTAGAAGCTTCCCTGTGTTTGGACTACTTCTCAAAGCAGGATAGCAGTACCAGGACAAATACTGTAAGTACTTCAAGAGTTTAAATCGTTTTCTGAAATGAATCTACTTTTGACTTGGTTGCACAACTCATTTTGTCACAAGGCTGTTCAAATGGGTTGAGAACTCCACAAAGAAGTACATTAAAGCACTCATGGCCCTCACATTCACAGTAAGTAGATAGGATTATCTTAAAAATCTGTAATTCACCTTAGGAACTTCAAATGATAGCTTTTCTAAAACAAACAAACAAACAAAAAAGAGATCTGTTTCAAAGGTCAGAACCTTTTTCTCAAACTCTTCTTCTCTTCGACTAACTAGTAATAGCTATTAATATCTGACATATATTTGTGAGGAGCACATATGTGATCCTCAGTCTACTGGGATCCAAAGTGCCAACAAAGTGCCAACAAAGATCCAACTCAGGTATAGATTTTACAAGTTGATTATATGAAATACCACCAAAATGTAGTCTTTGGGATGAAATATGTCAGCCCTTTAAGAAATACAATTTACTCACTGCTACTATTCAGAAATATAAGTGAAGAATATAGCATCTAGTTGAAAAATCAAGGATAAGAAAAGAAGACAATATATACTAACCCAACATAAAATTTAACTAGAAGGACTGGACGTTTCCAAAGGCAAACATATAAAAAGAATTCCTTGTACTGCAATTAACTCCATCTGGGGTACAAGAAAAGCAGCTTTTAAACTCTATGGGATTATTTTGTGATTTTCTCATAGATGTCCAATTAGATCGAAAGAATAAGAGAAAGTCATTTTGTTTTCTTTCCTGTGCAGTAATTTACCTTTTGAACTCACTACAGCTGAATCAGTATGCTACTCAGTAGTTGCTTCCACTATGTTACAGGGTGCTAAAAGGGAAACAGCCAGCAAAATTATTATACAAAAAACATAAGCTGTCCCTGGTAGTAATATGAATGCTACTCCTCTAGCAAAACGATGAGATGAACAGGAATGAAATATTTACATGACACATTCACTTCACATAAAATACATAACACTACATAATATGCCTATATATGTGTGCATACTACATATGTGCAGTCAGCTGTTTTTTAGAAAGGTACATTCATCATGTAAAACCAAAGGCTTTCTGCACCAAAGCATACAAAAGGCAGGGAAGCATGCTATACTATACTAACATAAGAAATCTCGCTGTTTTTGACAGTGAAACATAGTTGTGAAGCTTGTAGAGCCTATATATATTGACGGCTTCATAAGATATAAAACTACTATTTAGCACTGCAACAAACAATTCTGACACACAAAAAATGTAAGAAATATATACTGATTCTTCCCTGGATAACAACATAATGCCCTTCACACATAAGCCACCTCAACAAATTTCAATGGTAACCATAATATCTTATTCATCATATCCATGGAATGAAGACCTATGCACTTGCCAAATTTTTATTTAAGGACAAGACATATGTCATCTAGTTGGTTCAAATGGCAATCTGCAACCATAAAATTAGTTTGTTATTTATACAAAATTAAACACAGGACACGTTCTTCCTTGGAACATAGATGTCAGAAGAAAAACCCTCAAAATGAAAACCAAAAGGCAGTAGTGCCAAACCATCACTGTTACAATAGAAATTGCATACTCAATACAACCCTTTTCATCTTGCAATTAGAAGTTTTGCTCTTATTATCAGTGCATAAAAAGCACCCTCAGTGTTCACCAGTTACTGAAAGGAAAAAAAAAAAAGAAAAAAAAAAAGAAAAAGAAAAAAAAAAAGAAGTACTTAGACTTTATTACTGCTATGACAGACAAAAGCAGAGTAAGACTCTGCCTCTGATAAAAATTTCTTTGTGCATTTCTCTGGTAGAGAAGCAAAATGTTTTCTTCTTTATATCATTCACAAACATTTTCTGTCATGGGGAATAATGACAATTCTTCCAATTAAAAGGAAAACAGAGAAAAGCACCTATCATCAGCTCCCACCATTGAAAGAGACTACGAAGAGACTACTGCTATGGAAAGCGAAGTCATAACATTTTATCTACAGTTTCACAGAGATATGTGTGCCAAAAGCCCACCATTAATATCTCATCTGTGTCCTGCAGGTCACCAAGAAGTATTAGTTTGATCTGAATCAGGCTTGAGTGTTGAGCTAAGTTAGAACACAAGATAGGAAGCATATGCTGGCTTTGATCCAGTTGCTGGAGTACAGCTCACATCTGACCAGCATAACGTTAAATGGATGCAACATCGACACTTGAGCTAGCCCAAGTCTGCTGCTGGAAGGCAAACTGTCAGAAAATGTGCTCAAAGGTGTTGAATAAATCTGACCAGGCAGAATGACTCTGTCCTGGATTAACATTTGGCATGATACACCCACAGAGCTAGAGGAGCTGTCAGTCAAAGTTTGCCATATCTTTGACCTGAAGCCTAAAAAGTTAATTTCAGTGGAAGGACAGGCACCAGGAATATCTTGAATCCACATCAGCTGAGATAAATGGGAACCTCTTTGGAGGGCATCGTTGGGTTTTGAATGACACTAAAGACTACGAGAAAAATACATGGAACCAATACTATAAATAAGAATCAATTTATTTCCTTATATACAAAGATTTAAATCAGGAGATAGCTTAATAAAGGCAAGAGTATTGTAAAATACAAGAGGAGGTGGAATCAGTCCGGAGCTGGATAACAGGAAGAGCTGCAGGTGCTTAACACGTCATTTCTTCCAAATAAACATATTACACACAAATAAAAACTGCTCTTTATCAATATCTAACTGTAATAGCTAACAAGTATAAACAGTAAAAATATTTTATGGAAATATTTTAATCCATTCACTTCCTCATTCCTTGGCTTGCCTATTTTCCCTATTTATTCTTTATAGTTAGTTAATAGGTAAGCTTCACTCATCCTTGACATGGAAAAATATTTCTCTGCAAACTTCTGAAGAATGTTCAAAGAATACAGAAAAATATAGCTCCTTTAATTTAGGTAGAATGGGATTCTCTTAGTTCATATCACTGTTGTGCTTTCTGGAGATATTTTCATTTTCTGAAATGAAAAGTTTCCATGTAAACACATTTTCTTTTATCAGATATTGACTGAAAAACAGCAATTTCTTTGTCTACTTTCCTGAGCCAAGAGTGGAAACTCATTAATTCTACAAAGTATCTCAGGTAATACTATGAAATTCCTGTATCTAACTTTTGTAATTGTAAATTTTGTTTCCCATGTATAAATGACAATAAAACAAAAACGTACATCAGCAAAAAAAGAAGCATGGCCAGCAAGCAAAGGGAGGTGATTATCCTCTGTTCTGCCCTCATGAGACCCAATCTGCAGTATGGCATAGAGTTTTGGGTCCCCAGCATAAGAAAAACATGAACCTGTTAGAGAGGGTTCAGAGAACTGCCACAAAAATGATCAGAGGGCTGGAGCTCTTATCCTATGAAGAGAGGCTGAGAAGTTAAGGTTGTTCAGTCTGGAGGAAAGATTCTGGGGAGACATTATTGTAGCCTTTCATACATAAAATGGGGGCTTAGAAGAAAGATGGAGAGAGATTTTTACCAGCACTTGTAGTGACAGGACAAGGGGTAACAGCTTTAAACTGTTGACTAAAGGTTGACTGAGATTGGATATAAGGAAGAAATTTTTCATGATGAGGGTGGCAAGACGCTAAAACAGGTTAACAAGAGAAGTTGTGGATACCCCATCACTGGAGTGTTCAAAGCTGCATTGAACAGGGCTTTGGGAAACTTGGTCTAGCGAAAGATGTCCCCACCCATGGCAGGGGGGTTGGAATAGATGATCTTTAAGGGTCCCTTCCAACCCAAGCTGTTCTATAGTGCTATTATTCTAAAACCAGTTTTAGTTGTTTAGTGTTCTGAAACACACAACATACCAAATACATAACATTAGATCAAATTAAGTCACCTCTTAGATCATTAAATTCTTCAGTAATTGAATTAATCAATTTATATTTAAAAAAAAAAAAAGCTATTAAGATTATCTGAAAACCTATCCTGTTGTTACTGTTAAGAGTGTCAACTAGAAATGAAAGAACTGTAACAAAGGACCAAAGGTAATTTCCCTAAGGGTTTTTCTGTCTGTTGGTTGTGCAGTAGTTAGCGCTTTGGAAACGGTCAGTTTTATTGTTTCCCTTTTAATAGGCTTCCAGTTTTGTTTGTGTGGATTCTGCATTCACTAAGAGCAGGAAAGAAACATACACCCAAAACAGCATACTGTAAGACAATAAATACTAAAGACAGGCCAAAGCAATCAGTAAGACTGTGTCAATTTATTCTTCACATAGACTAGATGTAAGCCACCAAAGTCCTTTTGAACCAAATCTGGTCTTTTTCGATAGCATGGTGAATCTTCAACATGTTGCAGAATCGTATACAACCTTGCAGCATGCCACCATATCTGCAAGGTTGGTGGTACATTGGTTGAAGGGACTTCACAGTAGCTGCTGACTGAACACACTTCAAGCGTTCCATGGAAAACTTTCCAGATGAGAAATACCTCCATCCCTCTCTCCTTGGGGATGCCAATTTCTTTCAGGCTTCCCTTCCACGAGTTTTAGTCATATTATTAATAACTATTAGAGAGCTATAACTTTTTCCCTGTGTCCTTGAACACAACAGCCACTTTTCCATTGTTTAAGAAGACTACTGCATGTCACCTACTGAGGGAAAGAGACACCAGCCAGGGAGACACCTAGGGAAAGAGACACCAGCTGTGGATTTGAGATCCCCTGAAACCCTCTTTATAAGGCAAGTGAGTTAAACTGCAGCTTCAAAGAAAAAAAAAAAAAACACACACAAAACAAAACAAAACAAAACAAAACAAAACAAAACAACCAGGGGGAGATTGCTATTTGCTTCTATTAGCACAGGGTCAACCAAAGTCTGAGTCTATTTGGGAATCTGGGCTTCTTCTTCACACTGGTACCATCTATTTGGGAATCTGGGCTTATACACCCATACTGGTAGACTTTGAGGCTCATAGTTTAACTACACAAAAGTCAGTCAAAATTATGTTAGGAATGAGCAACTTTTGTATGGGATACAATCTGCAGTTCTTCAGGGTACATGGAAATTACTACACGAAGGTTCAAAAAGTTGCTGGATTATGATTTTTATTGCAAGTCTTGTGAAATACATAAGTTTCACAACCCACACTGACACTACATATCAGACAGTGAGTCTTGACATTTATTTTCTTAAAAAAATTAATTTTGCAGTTAGAAAATTCTAAAGTTGAGGTCCTGAAGACCATAAACCAATAAGTAAATACAAATACAACACCACTACCCCACATTTGAAAACAACAACAACAAAAAAAAACACAAACAAAACAAAAACAACAACAACAAAACACTCTTTCTAGCCTTATGGTCTTGATCTTAGCTCATGATTTTCTTAACACTTAGAACTAGCAATGCCTTGTTAGTAAGCTATTTCCTCCAAAACCTCCGGCAATGTCCACTCTGAACACTAGGTTAGACAGACCATTAATCTGGGTATTGGCAATTCCCATGTTTGTAACTGTTTGCAGAGACTTAATCTTTGCAATCAAGAAAAATAATCTTGAGGAAATACACTAAACAGAATTGTATGACCATATTGTATTATGAGAAAGTATTATGCATGCACTGTGAAAGCTTTCCATGCTTTCAATCTTGGAAAGGCAGTTTCTTTACTATCAGAATGCACTTGGTAAATTAGCTTGCACTAATTTCCAATGCTATTTGCCATTCATTGTATGAAGTAATCAAGCATGTACTTTCAGCAGCTCTGCTGTGAGACAAAAGAGACTGACAAAGCACAATAAAAAACAATGTCTCCCTTCAAGTGAAACCAGGGTAAAAAATTATCCAGAACTGACCGGTGAAAACAATACCTTGCAGGTAATTAACTTAGCTGGTTTGAAGCAGACAGCAATGAGATCATCTACTTCTATGGAACACTTTAACCACTGAATTTAAACAAATGAAAATTAGTCTTTAATGACTAAACTAAGACTATATTATGAAACTGTTAGGTTCAGGTAAGTTCCAGAAGAAAACACACACTGTAAAACTGATTTTCAATTAGATCTGAATACATTTGTTATATTTCATTATAAACTATCAGTTTAATTTATAAAAGGAAGGTCACCCATTTATTAAAAAGTGTGTTTGAGAGCTGATTTGTTTGCTTATTTTGCATAAAAAATAGGAAGTTATCAGTCAACTACTGCACAAACCAGTAAATGTTTAACTGGACTAAAATATAAATGTAATGAACTCCTTATTTGTTTTTGATGAAAGTATATTATTTTGTTCTCTCTCTTTTTTTTCTTTACGTGATCTTCTACATACATGTGCTTCCCCTTTTGTCATTGTTAGGATAGTGTACAGTATGTTCTCTTCTAGTACAGATAACATATTCCTTTACATCTTTGGTCTATGGTACGTACCATTTCTCTGAGATGTGAGTTTCTCCTGGCATCTTCTTTTACGTTTCTACCTACAAACCTTAGCCTGACCATTTAGTCTGTCTTTCTGAAAAATGAATACATTGTGCAAGCCACATATTATTCTCTAATAACTGGTATGAATTAAGAGAAACTCCACTAGTGAAGTAATGCAATATATTACCTTGCTAGTAAATTAATCTGATGGTAAAAAAAAAAAAAAAAGTTTCACATTCTCAATTTCAGTATTTGCAAGCTCCTTAAAATATCATTACAATATTAACAGTAAAAATTACAATTATAATTATAACCAAAATGGAAATACACAAGTATTAAAAAACAAACAAACAAACAAAACAAAACAAAAAAAAGAAGAGAATAGCAATGGAATGAGAGTTCCTTTGAGTTCCACTCCCACTGGGAAAATACTGTTTGAATCTGACTTAGGTGAACACAGAGCATAGGTATGTACAAGCATGAGAGCATAAACTGTTGTGTTTATTATTTTTATCAACTGACTTGCAAGAGGAACAACTTGAGGGAAAAAAAAAAACCACAGAAGTATTGTTAAAACTTCCCAATACTCTATGTATGGTATGACTCCAGACAAAATCTGTAGAGAAAAACTTTGCCCCTTTAACAGTGCTGTACTCAACTGCAAAATAAAACCAATAAATTCCATCAGTATTGTTGGAATACTGCTTTGCTGATATCACCTGTCTGCAATGCAGAACTATCGTGTACCAGTGAGCCACCCAAAAGATTGCAAAGCAGGATTAGGAAATCATTACCTGGATGAATCACTTTTGGAAATAAGTAATTTGCATTCAATTTTTGTAAAATCTGCACTAAACTGGAAGGGAAACAACATATCTCCCTATCGAAGAACAGACAACTAAGATAACACCTTAGGAAAATAATTCTGCACCTTGTAACACTTCTTTCCCCACAACAATTTCCTTGTAACACTGTTGAACCTTCACAGCACTTTTGTGCATTTCTTCACATTAAAAATACATACTTAGCATTTTTTCAATACATTCCTCAAATATTTTTCCCCATAATTTTAATTAAAAGATGCTCAGATGAGATATTTTCTGCTATTTCCATATCCTTAGTGTTTCAGAAAAAGGTAGACAGGAGCTTTGTTATCTGTAACCATGGGCACTTGCAGAACATTACCGAAAAGATTTTTGAAGCAAGGTAGCATAGTATTATACCCCTTGTTCACACAATATTTTCTGATTTCTTGCTGCTGTGTTTATTGGGCCATGCTTGGTCTTGTGTGTAAACACCGTCTAATACTTCCCTGTGTGCACTTTATACTCACTTCTCCTGTCTGCGTGGTCGTATCAGCAGTGAGCAAAGAGGAATAGAGAGGCAGTGCCCATCCAGGTCCCAGGAGAAGAGAAGATCTTTTCCCTCCTCTAACCACTTATACACAGGGAAGCTAGCTCCATCTGGCAGAGCACTAAGAATAAGCGGACAGACTCAGCTGGTGTATACTGCCTTAACTCCAATGAATTATCACCACCTACCCCTAGAAAAGCCTGCCACCAGCTGCATGGGAGCATGCAAGAGCAAGGAGGTTACTTTCTACCTCCAGCACAGACCAGGTGTCACTCAGCACCATTACACATCAATGTCATTGCGTCTCATGATCCAGCAGGAGATATCTGTTCAGCAAAAAATCATGCAGTAAAGGCTTTGTCCAATGTTAAATCACAATACCATGTGAGAACCTCTTTCTAGATCTTTACGGATAGCTCAAGTTATTTCATTCCTGCTTTTCAGGAAAGTCTCACTACCCCTTCAAGAGACTGAAATGCACATGCAGAAGAAAAGAAGAACAAATGCCAACCTGTTGAATAGTGACAATATTTAAGAACAGGTGGCAAATGTTAACATGCAAAGAACTGCAGAAACTGGCTTTTGAAGTATGCAAGCAGGAATGTAAGTGACTTGCAGTTGCATTCAGTATGTTTTTGTTCCCCAGATTAAGTCCATTGTTCAAGGATAACTAAAGCGTACTTTTTAAAACCGCATTGTCCCTGAGTTTCTGAGCACTACAAACAAGAAATTTTCTCTTTTTCCTTGTGTTAAAAACAAGATACTGTTTAATGTTGTTTCTCCTAAAAGATAATGTGAGAACTTTATCCTAGTTGTCAGTTTAACTAGGCAGAAATAACAAGTATACAGCCCACACAACGTATGTATTCTAAGAAGCTTTGTATTCAGCTAATTAGTTTAACTATTGCTTTCATGGTTCATTTAAAAGTTTCATGCATCATTAAATACCAATACATTTTACCACCTCAAAAAACTTTTCAGTAAAAATACAATTGTCTTTTCAAGTGATAATCTTGTTAACTGATATACACATTTCAAGCATGTTTATCAGACACTATCAAAGTTTGAATTTCTACACCAGCAGTATCTCTAAGCATTATGAAAATCTCATTCCACAACACACAACAGAAAGGCAGTTTTTTGTTGTTGTTGTTGTTGTTGAACAAAGAACTTGAAAGAAAAATAAAATGTTTTTGATGGATGTTATTTTAATCATTAAAAAAGTTACCACACTAAATCTCTTGTTGTTCCACCTTCATGACAATCAGCTCAAACACACCTTGGATTCAGTAGCTGTGACTGTTTTGTCTAAAGTCCGTAAGTTCAGAAACTCAGAAAGGCATGTCCATAAGGAAACATAAAGACCAGTGAAACTAAGAGATGCAAAGATATAGAGGCCAATAGCCAAGTGTAACTCATAAAAAGAGACTTCTGTGGTTAACAGAATATTCTCTACTATAAAGGTGCACCTACTTATACGCAATTTGCATTTTCTCAATTCAGAATTTAAGAATATCTCTGAGCAGTTTAGAAAAGCATTTTGTAGACTAAGAATTTACTCAAGAGTCCACCTGCACAATTACTGTGACTTCTCTGGAAATTTCTACAACTGTTTCCACAGCCAGTCTTGTTCTAAGAAATATATGGCCAGTAAGGTGTACTGCAATAGTAAAAGGACAGTGGTTCTTTTTAAAAATCTTATTTAAACTTACTTTTAGAAGAGGTCATTATCACCATTCTTCATATTATGGCCTATTTAGATTTCTTAAAAGCTGATATGTTATTACACCATGACCCAAACAAACCCTTATACTTGTTTTTCCACTCTTATCCCTTCAAGGCGATGAGAGACAAACCCTGGGAAAATTATACAAACTGCCACAAATATTTAAAATCTCTATTGTCACTACATGCTTCCACTCTTCTCAGAGCTTCAGACATTTTTCTTTCAATTTTATTCTTTCATTAGCCCAAGGCGTGCTAATTAATTGGAATTTCCCAGGTCTTTTGTTGATGTGACCAAAAAGAAAAGATGAAAAAAAAGCTCATTCCTTCTAGTTAAAGTGAGTCCATCTACCTTCCACAAAGCCAGCGTAATAAGAGGGAGGATTAAGGCCACTTAAATTGCTCAGGTCCTGCAAAGACAACTCCAGCTCCTGCCCTTTGCCGTCACCCTTGCCAAATCTGATTTATGGAGAATGACATCTTAACCACAGCTATTACTTTGTGAAGAGGAGGCTGCTGTGTGTGCAGGGTTTGGCATCCCAAGCTGGCTACTGAGTAAGGTCTGATGCGAAGACACAGGAAACCATACTGGCATACCAATGCACCGGTGTGTATGTGTGTCTGCAAACAAGTCTGAGGGGTGGAAAGAAGTGTTCATGGACACAGGCATATAAAAGGCAAGTGTACAGGCGCTTTGCTCTGAGCTGAAGCAGCTTTGTTAAAAGGTAGAAAACCACACAAATATCCTGATGGACAGTGAAATCTTTTTAACAAGCTGGTGATCCCAGCTGTGCATCTTTCCTCCATACTTCTACAAAATCAAGTGATACCTATCTTCATGTTAGCTTGATGGAGAGAATGTGCTATATAGGTAAAAACAAAATGCTCAAAACCAATTACATGATTTTTGAGGACTTAATCCTGTTGACTTTCAGTGAGGTTAAATTCCCAAGTACATAAGTTGTTTTTACAAATAAAACCTAGCCATATAAGCTGCTTAGGTCATTTTTCAAACTTCTGTCATACACAGAAGTTCAGTTGCACTTCTTCATATGATTTATTGTGTGTTTCTTTAGTATTATGGTGTGGTTTTCTGCTGTGATTTTCATTGAATAAAGGATTAGAATTCCCTGATGTTAATGTGAATAGAATATAAATCAGCGCATCTTACAGGCAGACATAGTTGTATTTCACTATTACTGGAATCCACATTCTGTTTTACTGTTTGTTAAATTTCATTAAAAATAAAAAAGGAAGAAAAAAAAAGAAAAAAAAAGTCTGCTTTAAAGTACTTGTGATGTGCACTGCAAGCTAAAGACATAAAACAAATCCAGTTCCACTCCCAAAAGACTGCACAAGACTAACCCATGCCAACAGAGAAGAATTTAAAAACTTATAATTGAAGAAAAGACAATAATCAGAAAAACAGCTATATTATTTTTTCTCTGATACCACTAGCTCTTCTCATTAACACAATATTAAAGAACCAAGTCTGCACAGGCAAGCTGGATGAAGAAAGAGTGAGTATTTGCAGGCTGGGGTTGCCAGCGTATTCAATGCCTAGATGCGGACTGCCGGATGTCCACGAGCCATTCTCTCGCTTCCCCTCCTTAAGAGCACAGGGGAAGAAAGCAGGATGGAAAAGCTCCTGGGCTGAGACAACAACAGTTTATAAGGAAAGCAAAAGCTGCGCGCAGAAACAAAGCAAAATAAGGGATTTATTTAATACTTCCCATCAGCAGGCAGATGTTCAGCCTCTTCCTGGGAAGCAGAGCCTCAGTACATGTTGCAGCCACTAAGGCAGACAAATGCCATCACGACGGATATTCCTGCATCCTCCCCCATTTTCTCAGCTTTTATTGCAAGCATGACACCATATGACATGGAATATCCCTTCGGTCAGTTTGGATCAGCTCTCCTGGAAATATTCCCTCCCAGCCTCCTGCCTACCCCCAGACTACTGGACTTTTTTGAGGGGCAGCGGGTTGGAGAGGCAACCTTGACACTGTGCAAGCACTGATCAGCACGAGCCAAAACACTGATGTGTTATCAACACTGTCTAGCCACAAATGTAAAACACAGAACTACATGGGCTGCTGTGAGGAAAGTTAACTCCATCCTGGCCAGACCCAGTACATTAGATATGGAAAAAGAAAACAAAACATACAAACAAAAAAAGACAAGTCAGGGGACTGCTCTGGGAGGGACAAATGTGTGTGGAACCAGAGCAATGGGGTGGTAAGGGAATCACAGAATCATCTAGGTTGGAAGAGACCTCCAAAAAGTACTGCTCTGGGAGTGTCTGTAGTTCAGGAATCACTCGGGACTTCAAATTTACTTCTAACAAAAATTATCTGGATCCATTTTCAAAAGAGGAATGTTTTCTCAGGGTGATTTTATTTTAAAATCTATGAGAAAATGGAATATTAAACATTGGATAGGTGTTAAAAAATCAACTTTCCAATCAAATAACACAGTTGTAGCATTTCACAAGACTTTTCACATTGTATTTTAAGGAAAGAAAGTAACTAGTTTCTTAATTAAGGATGCCGTATTGGTATCAGGCAACAGAAAGAACTAGAATCATGATCTTGGGTGACCTTATCATAAAAGGAAATCAAATTTGTTAGGCAGGACCTACCCCTCATGAACCCATGTTGGCTGGGACCAATGACTGCATTGTCCCCCAGGTGTGCTTCAATAACTTCAAGGATCATCTTCTCCATAATTTTATCAGGCACTGACATGAGACTGACAGGTCTGTAATTGCTAGGGTCTTCTTTCTTACCCTTCTTGAAAATTGGCACAACATTTGCCAGCTTCCAGTCTACTGGGACCTCTCTGGATTCCCAAGACCATTGAAAAATAATTGAGAGAGGTCCCACGATGACGTCAGCCAGCTCTTTAAGCACCCTGGAATGAATTCCATCCGGACTCATGGACTTCTATGGATCCAGGTACAGCAGCAAATCCCACACATGTTCGGGGTCGGTTGGGAGTTTGTCATTCCCACCGTCATGGTCCTCCAGCTCCGGCCACCCTGGGTCCCGAAGCCCATCATCAGTGTTGAAGACAGAGGCGAAGAAGGCATTAAACGTCTCTGCTTTGCCTATGTCATTGTCTGTGAGGAGACCTTCCCCATCAAGTAGCGGACCTATGTTTTCTTTGGTTCTCCTTTTTCTGTTCACATATCTAAAAAAACCTTTTTTATTGTCTCCCACAGACATGGCCAGCTTCAACTCTGTTTGGGCTTTGGCCACACAAATTTTCTCCCTACAAACACGAACAGCGTCCCCTGTATTCCTTCCATGTCGTCTGACCCTCCTTCCAGCAGCCGTACACTTTCTTTTTTTGCCAAAGCTCCAGTAGAAGATCCCTGGTCAGCCAGGCCAGCCTTCTGCCCCGCCTGCCTGACTTCTGATATTTTGGAATTGCCTGATCTTGTGCTTTTAGGAGGCAGTGCTTAAAGATTGACCAGCACTGATGGACGCCAATGCCTTCAAAAGCAGTTTCCCAGGGGACCTTGGTGACTAGTTCCCTGAGCAGCCTGAAGTCTGCTTTCCCCATATCCAGGGCTGAAGTTTTGGTGACAGTTTTCCTTCTGTCACCATAAATTCTAAACTCAACCACTTTGTGGTCACTATGACCAAGATGGCTGCCAATTGCCACGTCTCCCACAAGACCTTCTCTGTACTCCAGCAACAGATCTAGGAGGGCACCTTTCCTAGTTAGCTCTCTTAGCACCTGCACCAAGAAGTTATCATCTAGGCGCTTTAGGAACCTCCTGGACTTGCTTGTGTCAGCCATGTGGTGATCCCAATTGACGTCTGGCAAGTTGAAATCCCCCATAAGGACAAGGGGAGTTGATCTTGAGGCATCTCTTAGTTCTGCAAAGAATAATTCATCGGTGTTGTCGTCCTGGCCAGGTGGTCTGTAATAGACTCCCACAGCGACATCCCCTTTATTTGTTCATCCCTTAATCCTTACCCAGAGGCTCTCAACTTTGCCATTGGCAACTTGAAGTTCCACACAGTCCAGCCCATGCTTCACATACATCGCCACCCCACCACCTCACCTACCCTGCCTGTCCCTCCTGAAGAGCCTGTAACCATCTACTGCAACACACCAGCCATAGGACTCATCCCACCAGGTTTTGCTTATGCCAATGATGTCGTAGCTGTGGGACTGGGCCAAGACTTCTAGCTCATCCATTTTATTCCTCATACTGCCTGCGTTTGTGTAGAAGCACTTCAAATGCGCCTCCCTACATGCTGCACCACCTAGTGACAAACTCCATTACATCTAGTCCAAATCCTAGTCTAAAATAAATGGCAGACAGTTTCAGCTCTACTCTTTGACTTATGATGATGAGACTAATGTTTTCATCAAATTAATTGTGAAAACAAATTATTACTATTGTTTTTTTTTATATTCTCATTACACAACCAGAATTGCAACAGAATCCTAGCCTCACATAACAAATATATGCTACAGCAATGATTTGTTTCCCTCTAAGTATACCTGTGTACCATCCAGGAAGAGAATATACTACACATCTATATCTAAGAATGCATGGGAAACTAAACCATGCTGCTTTTTATCACAGATAACCGTGTTTCACATACATAGGGCAAAATACAGCCATGTATATACCCATGTGTCTTTAACTCTGCCAGTTTTAAAATTAATTAACAAATCATAAGCAGGCAACTGTAAAGCCTAAAGTCTTCATGGCCACTTTTTGATCTTCTCTGTGGTTTCTACTCTTCTAACCCTGTTATGGTCATCACAAAATGCTCAAAAGAATTGCCTCCATGTTTTTCAAAAGGCTGCAGCTGAAGGGCAGGTAAAACCATACATATTTCTAAAATTATCAGTAGGCTAAAATAGTAACACACTAAGTAATCTTTGAGATACTAGTTTAAAAAGGTACAAGTTGCTCAGCCAAATCAATTAACAGCCCAACAGCTGGACGATGTCCAACGAAAAATACCCACTGGGACAGGGTATCTCACATCAGGAAATGCATGTACAGTCTTACAGGCCTGGACCACAGCTAGAAAAACCCATATATTAACCTAAATAACAAAATCTAAGTCATATAAATTTGAATAGCCACACCAAGTTTTCTATTTTAAAGAAAAAATAAGAGGAGCTTTATCAGAAACATCAATGTTAGAATTGTAAATTAGCCCCTGGTTTCTTGTTTGCAACGCTTCAGAAAATGTTTCTTTCTCCATGAATTTTTAGAAGAAAGAAATCTTAGTCTCTTAGTCTATTTACTTACTTGCTGTGTAGTTGCAGTGGAAAAAAAAAAAAAAAAGGATTAGTATCATTATTTTCTACTCTAGTTATAATAAAACCCTTGCAAAGGACTCCAGAATCTAATTTCAAAGACTCATTTTAGTGATATGACAGTAAGAAGCTACTCCAATTGTTCAGTTTGACCATTAATGAACTTATAGGTTAGTATAAGGCGGAGAAATCAATGACAAAAGCAATCAGGTGAAAAGAATCTGCTCATGACTGTTTGTTTCTATTTTGCAGAACTTTTCTCTCTCTCTCTCTTTCTCTCTCTTTTTTTTTTTTTTCTTTTTAATACAGTCTGTGGATCGGTTCTTTCTGGTTTAACATTGTCACTACAAATTTTCTTAGTCTTCTCAGAAACCGAGGAATTCAGATTCTCTCTCAGACTAGAAACCCCCAAAACAGATATAAGAAAAAAATCAGAATTAAAGATTAAAATACTTTGTTTTGGTTTGTTTGTTTTCAGTGAATCAATGTCCTAATGCTTTATATACCAAAAGTTTTGACCTTACAAAATTAGGCTAATGCTGCAACACTCCAGAGAGTATTTTAATCAAGAATCTTCACATGCATGATCTGATCACAAGATCACTTTGAGACTGTTGTGCAAACACTTTCTGAACTCCAGAGTCAGAGCCGTGACCACTGCCCTGAGAAACCTGTTCCAGTGCCTAGCTACTCTCTGAGTGAAGAACCTTTTCCTAACATCCAGCCTGAACCTCCCCTGTGGAAACTTCATGCCACTCGTTCAGGTCCTATTGCTGATCACCACGGAGAAGAGATCAGCACCTGCCCCTCTGCTCCCGTGCGAGGAAACTGTAGGCCTCCATGAGCCCTCCTCTCAGTCTCCTCTTCTGTAGGCTGAACAACCCAAGTGACTTCAGTTGCTCCTCTTATGTATTCCTTACTAGACCCTTAGCCATCTTTGTAGCCCTCCTTTAGACACTTTCTAATAGCTTTGTGTCCTTCTTATACTTTTTTGGCCAAAACTGCACACAGTACTTCAGGTGAGGCCACACCAGTGCAAAGCAGAGTGGGACAATCCCTTCCCTCGATTGGCTAGCAATGCCGTGCTTGACAGACCCCAGGATACAATTGGCCCTCCTGGCTGCCAGGGCACACTGTTGACTCACATTCAACTTGCCATTGACCATAACCCCCAAATCCCTTTCTGCAGGGCTGCTCTCCAGCCTCTCGTCACGCAGTGGTATGCATCCAGAGTAACCCTGTCCCAGGTGCAGAGTCTGGCACTTGCTCTTGTTAAACTTCATACTGTTGCTGATTGCCCAGCTCTCTAATTTGTCCAGATCTCTCTGCAAGGCCTCACCAACCTCAATGGAGTCAACAGCTTCTCCCAATTTAGTGTCATCCACAAACTTACTCTGTTCGCCTTCAAGTCCTACACCCAAGTTGTTTAAAAAACATTAAAGAGAACTGGCCCTCAAATGGAACCCTGAGGAACCTGAGGAACCTCACTAGTGACTGACTGCCAGCCTGATGTAACCACCATTTTACTATAAACCTTTGAGTCCAAACTGTCAATCAATTGCTCACCCATCACATTATGTATTCATCTAGCTGTATTCATCTATGTTTTGTCCAGAAGGATACTGTGAGAAACCATATTGAAAGCTTTATTAAAATGCAAAAAGATCACATCAACTGTCTTCCCTTGGTCAACTGGGTGGGTGACCTTATTATAAAAGGAAATTAAATTCATTAAGCAGAACCTTCCCCTAATGAAGCCATGTTGGCTATAACCAATAACTTCATTGTCCTTCAGGTATCTTCCAATAAGTCAAAGAGTTTTCTCCATAATTTTACCAGACACTGAAGTGAGACTAAGAGGCATGCAATTACTGTGGTTTGCTTTCTTACCTTTCTTGAAAATTGGAACGTTTGCTAGCTTCCAGTCAAATGGGACCTCTCCAGATTCCCAAGACCATAGAAAAATAATTGAGAGCAGGCTTGTGATAACATCAGCCAGCTCTTTGAGTACCCTGGGATGAATCCCATTGGGCCCCATAGACTTATGCATCCAGGTGGAGCAGCAAGTCCCACACAAGTTCAAAGCTGGCCAGGAGCTTATCATTACAGCAGTCACAGTCCTCAAACTCAGGGCACCTGAGATCCCAGTGTCCATCATTGGTGTTGAAGACAGAGCAGATGGGGTCCGGACTTACCAGGGACAGCCATACCTGAAGCTAACCACATGCCTGCAGGTACCCACTGAGGACAAGGCACTGGTGGACCAAATGGGCTCCTTAGCTCAAGTTACCACTCAAAAAGGACTTTTTTTCCCATGGTTCTAGCTCTTCCAGGCAAACATCAGCACTATTCTGGAAATTCTCTGCATGTAATGCAAACCATCTACAGACAACGGAAAAATATGAAATCTGGTTAAAAAAAAAAACTATTAGAGCTGCAGAACTACTTTTGGTGAGTTTATCCCTAATTTCTTTACATGAAAACTCAAAAGTTGGTGCTCACAAAACCTTTCTATAGTAATTCAGAGTCAACAATACTTATTTAAAAACCAGAAAGTCTGTGAAGTATCTTTAAACAGTTTTGCATGCTGCCAATAATAGCAAAACATTACATTGTATCTGTATATACAATCATACAAATTAATTATATAATTAGGTAATATTTCCATAGTGCTTTAGTGTATGAAAATAATTTTACTGATTTTTTTAATTATTTTTACACGAGTTGCTCATATTCCTCAGTATTAGAAGAACAAAATCTTGCATATCTCCAGTGCAGATATGCAAGAACCCAACTCAAGGCGACCACTGGAGACATGTGAGAAGGTCCATTGTTTCATGCCTACAATAACAGGCAATTTGCTCTGTCCAGTACCCTATATACAGAAGTTCTTGGCAGCACTTGAGCACAAACTTGTTTCATGCCTACACTGCTCTTGTTCCTTACCTCTAATTCTGTACATGTAAAATGAGATTTCCAAAAGTGTTGATAAAGTTTCACTTCCACTGCATTCAGACCTCAGGATCAGTCCAAGTGATGCCAGTGCTGAAGGTTTTTGAGAAGCAAAAAATAAATATGCACAAATAAATGCGTGAGTGGCTATGGTAAATTCAAGCTCATTGTTGTGTGTTTTGAAACTTCATTTTCCTGAGTGCATTTTGTAAACACAAGAAAAAATAGAAATTCAGATACTTTCTAGGTGCTTTACACCCCCTACCTCTGTAAGAGTATGAATTGCCCAATGTGTTATAACACTGAATTTGTTCTGCAGGGTATGTTGTGCTTTATGATATTTACAAGGAATAAACAAAGTGCAAGGTCTTTTTTCTTGTAAGGTGGAGGTTCTAGCCTAAGTTGTATTGCCTTTTGGCTTCCACAAAGAAATTGTCATCCTTTTTTTTTTATTTTTTTTTATCTTTTTGCGAAAGATACAGACACTTCGGAGTGCAGCTAGCTGGGTCTGCATATTTTGCTTCCAGTTGTCTGCGTTGCCTTTTAATGTACGAGGCAATGAGATTATCAAAATTCATATCTCAGAGGAGAAAATATACGATGCAACATGCAGTAACAGACTAACACAGCTATGCTGTTCTCAGTGTCAAACAAAAGAAAAACAAACAGTCCAGCAAGTGCTGGACTTGCAGGCCCTGCAGTGTTTGGTCTAGACAAAGCCAGATAGTGGTGAAGTACAGGAAAGTATAGAAAATATACTTTTCTTTATTAAAAAAGTACAATAGAATATAAATTAATAAACAGAAAATAAAGTATGATAGGAAGTAAAATATAGAAAAAATAGAAAACTGCATCTTGCTAGCGCGACCTGCAAACTTTGAGGAACAATCCTTCTTGCCAACAATAGCAAAACATTACATTGTATCCATATATACAATCATAAAAATTAATTATATAATTAGGTAATACTTCCACAGTGCTTTTACCTCAGGAGGTACAGATATGCAAAACAGCTCGAGTAACCTAACTGTCATTTACACAGATTTGGTCCTTGTTGTTCCCCTTGGCTGGAAGCAGTGCAATTAGCAGCATAATTCCTTTGTCCTACTGGCAGAATTATTTTGCGGTTAACTAGACACACGCCACGTACACTTTGTCCTCCCTCTTCCTCCCACATGTACCCCTTCACACACTACCAGCTCTGACACCCAAATGAATTTTTATCAGTCTTATACAGAAGCAAAAGATGAAGTAATAAAAGACACTGAATGGAAAAAAAAAATCATTGTCTTCTTGTACAAGAATAAACCTTCAATTATTCAGATTTCCTACACTAGCTGTAACTGTACTGTATCTGTGTCTTTCTGCAGCTATATGTAAAGTACGTATTTTTAACAGCAGAACAATGCTGCTTTTAATGATGAAGAGCTACTGTGACAGCACTCACACTCTAAAGAAACTGGAAACTGAAGAGGAATTTGAACAGTGCTTTGAAAAGTCCCATAAACAAAGGTAGCAATGATGGGGAAATAACCAGAGCACAAGAATAGGAGAAGATAGAGTAGAAGGAAGAAAACAATCACTGAGAGATCAAAAGCAGAAGTTACACTTACCACCAACCTCCATCTCATTTGATTTCCCTGCGTCTTTTAAAGGACCACTTCCCCAATGGAGCATCTGACTTACACTGCCAGCTATAGGAAACAACGAAGACTAGCCTGTTTCTCTACAAAGTCACCATGCCTGCCACAGGCTAATATAGAGGTGCTACTACTTATTCGTGCTCGGAATTTGCACTGCACATACAACCACAAGCCTAATGCAAAGGATCATGGTGTCAAAATTTGAATAAGACTCAGTAACATCTGCAAAATGTTTATTAATATTCATAGCACAGGTTCATCTCAGACGAAAAGAGACATACTGAAGACATAGGTAACTAAGAGGTATGGCAACAGGCACAGTATGGACATTAAAGGCACTTCTGTAATTTGCAGTCCTACATCCATAGATGGTAGACTGCATCCATTGGTGCAGCAACAGCAGCAGATTTTTGGAAATACAGTATTAGCAATGACTCAGAATATCTTGAAGTGGAATTGTTAGTGAGAAAACAGCTAAAATGGTAATGGTAATTTTGTAATTGCCATGGTATTACAGCTAAAATGGTAATTTTCCACCAAAGTCAACAGGCGTGAACACAATACAGATATGTTACTTCACGTGGATTTTTCTAATACAAGGGGGATACTCTGGCATGTGATGAGTATATCATCACAAACACACAGCAGGAATCAGTGGCTTCTAATTTTCTGGACACAATTTGGAAAGTTGTGGAAAAAATGGAAAAGTCTACCATTTTATTTACTTACACTTTGGAATAAAGTAGGTTTGCATCTTGCATTTTGAATATGTTGCTTTAGTTATGTCCATATACATTTATGATGGGTGCAAATATTGCTGTGTAAATACATAATAAACAGAAATGCTGTAAACAGTAAGAAAATGTATCAGAAGAGTGGATGAAAAAGGTTGTTAGGAAAATCAAACACCAAATCCTACCACAGTGCATTAGGAGAGCAATTCACTTACCTTAATGAAGCAATTTGAAATACAGATTGTACCTTTTGCATTTAGGTATGGATGACTGAAAATACCAATGCTGAGGTTTTTTTCTTTTGATAATTCAAAAAAAAAAATAAAATTTAAATGTTTGCAGTCACCAGTCTTCAACACCTTATTATTTCACTTTTTAACAGTCTGTTTTTCCTGTTCTAAAATAAACCGGGGCTCTCTAAAAATTTGAGAGAAGTCATGAAGAAGAACTTCCTATACATTATTTTTCTCCTATCTTTCAAAGTTACTATTGTTCTTTAGTAAGTGACTTATATTTGGCTGCTCATACACAGACACAATTAACTTTCTTTCAACATTATTTTTACCACATTAATTTCAACAAAATCTCTCCTGTGAAGAATATCATGTTATGAAATTTAACTGGGATGAATGAAATAAATTAGTCTAAAACTCTAAAACCTAATTTTTTTCCTACACTTTCAACACTTTCCAGAAATACGCAATACAGACATATTTTCCCAGAATCTATCGAAGTCTAGTATTTTCTAATAAAATTTCTATGATTTCTTTGCAAAGACTAAAACACAAACTGTTCCAACAAACTTTCATCCTTCACCCTTTCACAGAAGACGTTGTTACCATCTAGAGGAAATGTCTTTCCAGCTGCACAGACCTACCACCTCTCAATGGAAGAGGTTAATCAAAAATCTCTCCGTATCAAAGAAGAATCTAATGCTGGAGTCAGGGATCATTCATGCAACATTTTCTGTTAACAATGTACAACCCCCCACTTGAATGACTACTGGGAGACAGAGATATGTAGAAAGACCTTCCCAGCTCATATTTTCAGATCTCTTCAGCGAGCACTGGGGCTGATCTACTTGCAAGGCCTTGTACAGAGTCACCAGTGCAAAGTGGTCCAGATTTTCTCCTCAGCACCAGTTATCCACGACCTCAACAATCTTCTGCAGAATGCACACAAAAGAATGTTTTTTTTGTTTGTTTGTTTCCTTCTTCTGGGGGGAAGACTTGTGCATTTAGCTTTGGATTTGAATGCTGAGAATATTTCAGCCATATGACTTCCCAAAAAAATTATTAATTTTTGCCTTTACAAATGTCAGCGTACAACAACTGGAAAATCCAGTTGTCAAAATCCACTAGTCATAAGAGTTCTTTCTCAATTTACAGAATATTTAGATCTAAAGCTATAAAAATGCCTTCAGTATTTGTGCAGGTTCATAAATCTAATCTGAATGTATATTTACAACCAACACAAATGCACAAATGCTTGCTAAACTTGAATCAAGAGCTGTGTTCAGAAGAGAGAAACACCCATATTCAACCTACACTTACAAATTTTAGTCCCAGTTGCTCTACATATACTGACATTTTCATTTTCTGTGATGAAAATGTTTTCATTTTCATTTTCATTAGCACTTAATTTTACAAAGAGATTTCCACAGTGTAGTACTTAGTTTGTGAAATGGGACTAGCATCTGCCACTACAACACTTTCTGTATCAGATAATAATTGTCTGTCAGGGAAAAAAAAATAAAAAGAAGACCTATTTAAACTTATTTTTCATATTAGGCTCATCATTGAAGATTTTTTGTTTGTTTCATAAATGAAAGAGCCCCAGGTTTCAGTTTCTCCATCTCACAAAATTACAACTTACTGTAATTGCTCTTTACATGAGCCAGTCTTCTATCTACTTGACATAACTGTCAGGGCCTGAGCCGCAGAAAGGTAACAGGGGTGCAGAGGAGATACAAAAGGACAGGGTTATCTGAGGTAATGGTTGAAGTTCCAAGGCACACACTGCACAAGCATGCTGATTTTTAGAATGGCTTAGTGGAAGAACAGGCATGGAAGGAAAGGACACTCAATTGTGGTGCTAGGGTCACCAGAACTTCTCCACCATCCCAGCTCATTAGGAAGAGTGGCCCTTGTTTACCCCCATTCAGTGAGCTGTGTGAAACAGATGAAAAGTTTTCCAGCTGCTAACCAGGCCCATGAACTGTCTTATCTAATTTGTTTTTCAAGTATTTCCCAAGGCAAAGTCAAATCTGTTTCACTTTTCAAACCAGCAGTAAACTTAACATCCCACTGAGAAATCAACTCTACTTAATTTCTGCACAGGACTTGCCATGTGGCCAATGAAAGTTTCAAAGCCTTCGGCATCTTCCATATTTAGCAAAAACAAAACAAAACAAAAACTATTTTTCTTTTGTAAGAAAGGAATTCAAAACAGCCATACAAAAAAAATGTAAAGAATTAATGGTGTTGGTCCTACACGGGATTCCAGTCAAAGTTAGCAGTTTGACTATTACTCACACAAAGCTGTTTCATGAAAAAAATGCTCCCCATCCAAGTTAACAGAAATAAAGACTTACCAAAAATTGACAGTTTCACTGGGCTGTGAATAGTGTCCGGCATTTGTATGACCACAAATGAATAAACATCTATGAATATTAATATTTGTGTAAAAGTAATTTCCTTATTTCTCTTCCCTCTCCTAAAATGCATCCAGTGATTCCCAAATCTTTCATGATGACTTCTTTACTTCTTCTCTCACCTTCATATCAAACGAAGTGTGGTTAAATAACAATTACTTCCACTGCAACCAATCAGGATGCAAGAAACAAAATTCCTATTACATGAACCCATTAATCTCAGTGAGATACACTCATGGTTCAGAGTGGAAATTCTCATGTTCCCTTATGAACACACATGATACTTTCAAAAACAAATGGCTTTTCATATGGAAATCAGAAGTGCAACCAGATTGGACAGCAATGAAGAAAGCAGTCGAGAAAATATATGCAAGATAGGAAAGATGCTAGCACCATAAGAAACCAAAATAGAAGCCAAAAAAACACTTTAGGTTATGCATGAAAGATAGCAAGAGTCTAGGTATTGATGGAGTGGACAAAAAAACACCTTGCAGCTCCAGCACAGGTGAAGAAGAAGCAGACAGTAGCAGTAGCCTTCCCACTGCTCAGGAGTCAGACAGGAAGTGTGCACAGGTTATTGAAGGTCATTTTCCAGATGGCCTTAAGGTCCCCAGATGAACAGGGCTCCTTTTAAGCTACAGAATATATTTTAAATATTCCCCCTTATTTGAAAGTCCACTCATTTTACATCCAAATGTTAAAACAAACATATATTTAAGCAGTCCTCTTTTATTGACAAAAGCATCAAAACAGCCACAAGAAACAGTGTGGACTGCACTAAAAGATTCATTTCACTAATTAATTGACACCAATGCCTGGTCAGCAGTTTAAAAAACAAGCAAACAAACAAACAAACAAAAAACAAAAATTATTTTGAGAGTGCTGATTAATGACAGAACAATTATAGTTTGGTTAGCTGGAACTTGAAAGCCAACTGCAGATTTAGTAACAGATGTTCAAACAGTAGTATATAATAAATGTAAGTTCAACCTAGATCATATATGCTGCTACTGAACTCTTGATTTATCCTTTGAAATAAGCCACTGAAAATACATGAGTAGGACAGAATAAGGATATTAAAGTGTATGTTATACAATTAAGCTATATTTAGTTGCCAAAGTAAACTTCATGTTGATAATGTTAGCAAAGATGATGACTGTCTGTCATATAAGAATGGTATTCAAATCAAACATGTATTATTAATTCAGGCAAATATGAAAATGTATTCTGTTTTTTCACCAGTGCCTGTTCAGTAAGGTTCTATTCTCTTTCTATATTTAAGTAAACATGCTACTCAGAAGTTTCTTTTTCTTTTTTTTTTTTTTTACCTTTCAAAATACTTGGTTTTAGATGCTTCTAAGCCATTCATAGTAAAATTCCTGGTTACCCCAAAGCCTTTTCAGTCTTGGAATTAGACAGAGACAAACTGTGTTCCTATATTGTAAAGATTTTTTTGTGTGTGTAAAAGACAGGATATAACACTTGCCAAAAGCACACAGTTTAGGCTTATACTCCTCATTCAAGTAAAGAAAAGAAGCAAAATAAATAGAAGAACAATACATGTGAAATAAAGAGAAACGTTCATCATAACCACAAGA
Source organism: Anser brachyrhynchus (assembly GCF_964034855.1). Taxonomy (NCBI): domain Eukaryota; kingdom Metazoa; phylum Chordata; class Aves; order Anseriformes; family Anatidae; genus Anser; species Anser brachyrhynchus. The sequence continues at coordinate 24,582,457 of NC_137697.1, forward strand.
AGCAAACAGAGAACCTTTTCATCTCTCCATTTCCAAGTCTAGTCAGTACTGAATACCACCTGAATGGGGGAACCTATGTGATTTCATTACTGCTCATACGAGACCCTCACTCTTGGTGCTTACAACCAATGCAAACTGAATACATTATAATGTTAATAAAACCTAATCGGTTTAAATGGAATCCTTTTTTGGAAATGATATGATAACACGTCTCCCACCCTGCAACTCCTGAAAGCGCAGCAGGGCAGTGGCAGTGCTGCCACAAGTGGTGTGCTCCTGTGCCAAGGGCTCACTTGGGTAGGAGGGGCAGGGCCATGCTCACCCTAGGGGAAGTGAGACCCTTCCTACCCCTGGGTGCTCCTGGGCTGCCACAGGGAGAAGCATCTGGGCAGACTGTAGGGTATGGCAGGGTGCCAGGATGGAGCCGTGGAGAAACAGCAGGTGGATGGACAGCCACATCTCAGGGGAGATGGAGACAAAGGCTTTGCAAAGGACCGGAGCAGGCTGGACAGGGCTTGCTGCCCCACCCAAGCCTCTACACTGGTTTCAAGCAAGGAGTCCATGTGAGACCTTGTGGGAGTTACGCATGAACATTTTGATTTCTCCTCTTCTCTTTTCTCACTTTTCTTCTCTCACTTTTCTCATTACAATAAGTTAACTCTATAGTTGTTGCCCTGATTTTTAAAATGGCTTATTTGGAAAACTTAAAAAAAAAAGTCTTGGCATATCTACTGTATAATGCCCAGCCAGCATTCTCCATCACTGACATTAACAGTTGTTATCTCCATTAACCACCAGAGGTACTGAATCAGATATTGCACTGAGATGATGGTCCTTGATGGTACTATTCAGAAGAGCTGTAACACTTATGGGCAACAGACTCAGAAAATTACATGTGCTAAATTTAATGCTTTACATTTTGATCATTATCTTGAACTACTTAAAAAAAAAAAAGGCAAAGAAAAATTTTGGGGAAAAAAGAGTTTAAAGCTAGTCATTTCCAACTCGCAAGCTTGACAGGGTCCTTTTGCCACACTGAAAGTTTTAATCTACTGTTAAACATTTCTGGGAGGAAGCCTTAATGCCATGTATTAATTCTGCTCATCTAGATTCTATATAGGATTTTTCCCTCATTCAAGGCAGGAATCACCCCAAGCTTTTCTAAAAGCAGAAGAGGATGAATTCTCCTGCAGATGACACAACACTGGTTCCATGAGACTGCAGTGAAAGAGCATTATCCCACTGTGAGCTGTGCTGGAGACCCCTAGTACAATTTCAGGACTGGGGGACAAATTTCAGTCTGGTGGAGGTCATTGTCATGAAGATGAAATACAGATCGTGTAACAATGGTCAAGCCCTTCCAATGCCTTTTTTTAAAGAAAAAAGAGGCAGACACTACAAGGAGGTGGAAATGAAAAGCGTATGTACTTGTAAAGTACGGCATCCATCCATCATTGTTTAAATATCCTTTCTTCTTCATATTCATCTCCAATAAAATCCTTATTGTTAAGGCTTTATTTGATTCAAAAATTAATAGTAATACGGCAACATCAGTCAAAGCAGCCTTTCCTGAACATAAAGGAAAGAAAATAACATTTTCCCCTATTGATCTGCCATCCGAGAAGAGTAAAGGTCTGAAAATAATGCTGACCATGAAGACAGGAGTCACATCAATGTGCAAAGAAATCCCTTTACTGCAGAACAAACATGAAGTTCTGAATTGGACAAAACCACCACTGATTCCAACAGGGATTTTGCTGAAGCAAGATTTGGTATCCTTTTAGAGATCTAAATTCATGTGGTTTTGGAGTACATTTCCAAGGGGAAAGTTCAGGAAGGAAAGCTGAAGTTTCCTCATTGGTGTACACAGCTACCATGGGCCAGCCGGGACACCAGCTCTTCTCTCTAGCAGAACATCACGCACTGTGAGTGCCAATAGGAGATGCATGCCCTGGGATATCTGTCTTCCAGGACACTAGCCACCCACCGTATGAACACCTGGAGGGCTATCTGTCATGCCAAAATGCTTTCATAAAATCACAAAATCAGTGAATGGCTCAGGTTGAAAGAGATATTAAAGACCATGTAGTTCCAATCCCCCTGCCATGGACAGGGATGCGACCCACTAGACCAGGTTGCTCAAAGCCCCATCCAACCTGGCCTTGAACACCTCCAGGAGTGGGGCATCCACAAATTCTCTGGGCAACCTGTTCCCTTTTCAGGGATTTTACAATGATAATGTGATGCAGTAGCTGTTTTTTTTTTTATAATAACAATAACTAGGGAAGGCATGTCTCTTCTCCTGACCTCTCAGCTCAGTGTCATCCTCAGACAAAATGTCAGAGTCATGGTTAAATTGACAAACCTCAAGAGATGTCTTAGCTCATTAAAGCTTAACAATGCATTGTAGACAGAATCTCATTATCATTTGAAACCTCTTATATAGGAAGATAATGGTTAGCAGATCTATACCAGACAGATATAGAAATCACTTACCAGTATCAGTATTAGACATACCTGTACATTTTTTCACAACAAATATTTGCTATTGTCAAGAAAGCCAAAGCTACAGTAACTGACTGATGGTATGCTCTTCTTACATGCACCAGCCCTCTTCTACTTTCAGTTGCCCATGCAGAGTCCCAAAGAAGCTGTCCAATTTTAAGGCGAAATTTTACAGAACTCACGTTGTGTGCTTCCAAAAGGGGAAAAAAATAAAATAAAAAACAACCAACCAAAAACAAAACAAAGAACAAAAAAAGGTCATGTATACAAACATGGGTTTGTGTTGGAAACAACACATGCAATTGCTAAATTTACCCATATACGAAATTTTAATCAATCACATGCTGACACATATATCGTTTGCATGCAAACAGCTATACGTTTGCATGAGAACGGATTTTATCTGAAAACTAGCTTCCTTCGGAAAACTTCACTGCAACCATTTAGGGATGTTTTTGGACACAGACAGAGGAAGAGAGCAAGCTCAAAAGTACAGAACTACATCAATGAAGCCTGTTGCAAGTCAGAGTAACCAATTAAACATACAAATATCTTCCATTATTTCAGAAGCACTTCACTATTTAATCAATCAACCTAATTTCTCCTGAAGGTCAGTCTCTAGAAATGTAATGTATGAAAATTTACAGCCTTGCTATAGAACAAGTAGGATAACAAGCTACAATGACTGCCAATGTATGCTATTTAAAATATCCTGTTAGAAGAAACCTACTGCAGAGCTATCATTTGTTCTTTCAAATCTAAATAATATGCACCCACAACAGAAAAAGAAAGTTTAAGACACCAGATTAACAAAGCATTTGCTAATGTCCTAACTGGTTCTTCCTGAGTAGACAATAAAATTCATGAGAGGAGTTGAATGGAGACAATAAACTTCACGAGAGGAGTTTCAACCACAAAACAGGATGATTACTCCAGAAAGAAATTCCTCCCTCTGATCATCTTGTCAAAAAGGCTTTAAAAATCCATTTTTTGTGAAAAGACAGCAGTAGCAAAAAATAACCATATTCCACTTCATCCTATTAATGTGTCAAATGCTTAGACTACTTAGGGATATGTTTTGCTCTATACCCTGGGGAAAGCAGCTTAAAACACTGATTTTATCAACTGCCCTGCATCTATAGAACTGACCATATAAAACTTCGACAAACTGAGATTTTTATCACAAGGAAAAGTTCTAATTCATCCATTTACAGAGGCAAGTGGAGAATATTGTCTAATCAAGTGCTTTTTCCTATGTCTCAGCTGGACTCTGTATCACAAGACTGAGGGAAAGGGCTTGAAGAAGGAAATACCTCATTCACTGCTCCTGCCCCAGGTCCTTCTGCCTTTCATCATCTGTGAAGGCAGTTCCCTATGCCCCTTTCCCATCTTGGAGGGATTATGGAATTGACTTCCAACACCTACAGATAGTTTAACAGTTAATTAGCTGCAGCAGCAAATGTGGCCCTGTAACACTCCACCAAAACCACTACTACCTCCTAGAACTGAGGAGTTCTGAGTTCTGTGCTGAAACACAGAACTTACACCACATTACCATCAATCAACAGTTTTGCTGGTGACAGTCAATAGTTACTATTTTGCCATCACTCTGTTTACCCAACAAGTTTGTCATGGGAAATAAAAGATGAAAACCACATTTGACTGCTGTGGTTCATACCAATTCTGTACAAAAGACTGCACCAGGCATGTCATGGCAGTATATTTGCTCTGGTGTCTTACACTCTCTAGCGCATTAAAGATGTTTTGTTGGTTTCAGAGAGAATAATGCCCTGAAGTACGTATTCACTTTAGACATTTATATCACACCCATCACGATGTTTTATATTTTCATCCCTGCCATCGTGACTTGCATTCCAATAATGCCAGAGGATGCAGTAGTGGTTGTGTCTGTCACTGGGCTAACATGGCCATCACTGGGAATCCAAAAAGAGAAAAGAGACGAAAGGGGAGAGGGGGAATAGCAGGACATGAAGCTAAAATGGCACACAACAATCCAAGAAGCTCCAGCAACAAGCACTGCAGCGGAGACCAGGAAAAAATAAAATCTGGCATGCTTATGCAAATGCCAAGTTTTGACAATAACATCAACTGAGCCATGTTTTCACATCAGGATCTCAGCATTCCTCGCCATGTCCCATCTGTTGCACCCAATACATATTGAGCTGGCATCTGAAGTCTGATGAAAGGACGACCTACACTCTTATATTTCACACTGAAGGGCATGATCCAGTAACTCAAGTAGAAAGTCACATGCAATTCCTGCAAGCAGCTCACTGGCATGAGGTGAATTTTACCCTGGAAGTGATAGGTGGTACAGAAATGCAGACAAAGGAGAATGTGCATGCTATTTATAACCCAGTGAGAAACAGGTCAGATACACTTTAAGACAGTTTATTGTGCAAGCTAAGACAAAGTTCAAACATGTCAACATGGACTTTCAAAAAGTCATACTACTTTCCCTAGCTCTGTTGAACTCTGAGGCAGAACTAATTATCAAACTTAGACGCAGAAACACCAGCAATAAGTAAAACAGAGAATAAAAGAACCTCATCAGAGTGGACAACTACTCCCACTGTTATTCTCAGAAAAAAAATATATCATTCCAATGTTTACAACTGTGTGAGAATGCTAAAAGTAAAAAGAAGTCTAATTTTGCACTTTAGGTACTGAACAGATGTCAGAAGAGCAGCTTCTCTTTACATTGTTTCCTGGATGAGAGGGGTAGGAGAGAGCAGTTAAAACAAAGCAGGCAATCCACATGTTTCCTGTTCACCAGCATCAAAGAGGTGTGCAGCAGTGAGGACCAAATGAAGGAGAGAAGAAAGGAGATGCTATGTTCCTCAAAGAGTCACCCTCTCAAGAAGGTAGGTGCCACCTGATTTTGTCCATTGGGAATTTTTCTCAGGACATGCAATTTATATCAAAGGCATACTGAGATCTCCACCAGAAGCTGCAAGTGTAGTGTAGCCTTCCCCATCCAGCTTGCCCCTGCTTTCTTTGTAGCCTTCCAGCTGGAGAGACTCTTTGGATGCTATTAAGAACAGCAAGCTGTCACAGTGAAAGCAGGTGTCATAAAGCTGATGATAAATACAGTCCATCACCTTCAGTTGGCTTGTTCCAGCTTAAAAGAATAATATTTTGTCTAAGAAAATTATAATATGTGACCTACCCCTTAGTGTACCCTTTCACTATATTTTTCGTTGTATTTTAGGTAGCTGCAATTCACTTTAAAGCATACTGTCCAAGCCCACAAAGCACAGGATAAAAGTAGAAGAGTAGTTACATTAAACTCTTAACACAGAATGGGTAAGTGTTGGCAATATGCCTAATACTCTTGAGGGATTTTACAGCTCCTGTGTAAAGTTGATCCCTTCTGGCATTAAGCCTAACACTCTCCAGGGAATTTTTGTAAGTTGCCTCAGGCCTTTATAACACATTGTCCAATATGCATTTTGATATCACTAACTATTTTCATTTTCTTCAGTATTTTCTTCTTAAAAAAAAAAAAAAAAGTTTTGAATGGTTAAGATAGAGACTCTAAAAGTACAGAGTCAAAGTCACTGTAAATTGCCTGAACACCATTTGTGTTCAGGAGTTAAGCCATGGCTGAAACATGAGAGATGGAAAAATAAAACAAATAAATCTGCAACAACCACTCCAAAGGTATGTCTTGCTATAGGAATCTATATACCGCCTTTTACATTAAAATGAAAGAAACCTCTTGTATATCCTATAAAGGCATGCCAAGATCCACAGAGAACCTCCTCAAACACAAGCAGAATTGCAATCAGTCTCTTCATCCCACCCCTAAAACTAGTTCATGAATTAAACTTGAGGACTCTCACATCCTCACCTATGCCATTTTGGAAACTCCTGGTCAGGACAGAAGAATCCATCAAGACCCATCCCTGTTGGCTCAAGAATGGTTCTCCCCAACGATCACCAGAACTGCAATTAATGATTTCCTTGCCTTGATGGGCCTTGTGTTCCTTTTCAAGCATGTCAAGGCGACTGAAGTATATGCAAAGCTGGAAAATCTGTCATGCTGGATACAGCTAAGATCATTATCACTTAAACACCTTGCTGTACCTAAACATCGTCAATAAATAGGCTTAAAAACTGCTGAAAGTTGATTAAAGAAAACAGCTGAAAAAGAAAATAAGGCCTGAGTCAAGCTTTCTGCATAAGGAACTGCACAGAATACTGATGAACAACTTGTTTTCAGACTGCGCCAACTGACACATAAAAAAACAGTACTAGAGAGCAAAATAAGTATGTAGAAGAGATTTCAAGTGTGGCTCAAGCTGCTTACTGATTAACACTTCTGCACATAACAAGCCTGACAGACCTGTGTGGTTACTGTTCAAAAGTGAAACAAGGCTCTCTTGGCCACTGGAGACGAATAATCCTTCCTGACCAAGTTCACAGTTCTCACACAGCTTAGAAGTGCTGCAGCTGGTTCTCCTCACAGAAAGCAAAAAAAAAAATCCAACCAAACAAAAAACAAATAAAGAGCCCCCCCAACAACAACAACAAAACCACACACATGATTAAAAATAAACTGAAATATCAAAACAAAAAAACAGCCACAAGATTTAACATGTCTATCAATATTTCTAGGTTAAGGAAGAGTCCTAATGATCCTGTATAGGAAACATGAATTCTATCTTATCAGATATTTTACCAGGAAAAAAAAAAATTGTAGTTGCATTTGCAAGAAAACCATAATAGGAAATAAAATACACAAAGATTTTTCATCTAAAGGCAAACACAACTTTGTAGAAATCACAGAAATGGAAGATGACAACTGTCTTTATAATGGCCATAAAATGTACAGCAAAAGGGATCAATAGATATCTGCATAAGTTTCTTTAATGGCTAGTTTCTTTAAATGCCAGTAAGCATTCTCTTTTACCTGCATATGTCCAGATTATCTTCCTCATGCCCCATCTTAAGTATTTTCATGTCAACTCTTCACAGCTATAACACAGCCTCAGTCACATACCCACACACTGAGTACAAAACAGTTTTGGTAGAGCAACCAGAGTGGAACAAAAGGCCAGACTGACTTCCAAGGCTTGGACTATGCATGAAGCATCATCTGCTGCTAGAGAGAAAGGGGCAAAAGGGAGTGGCTATGGCTGCCATGTCTGAGAGCTGCTTGTAACTTCTAGAAAGTCTTGCCAGATATAACAGGTCAAACCACAAACATATAAAGAAAGAAGACCAAAAGCCATGATGACATGCTGCCACCCCACTTCCTGTGTCCTTGTGGGACCTCTCCACCAGGTTATGGGAACACTGGCTGGAGGTGGAGCAGCTACACCACCTCCATGAACAGTAAGCACCTCACTGGAGAATTCCTACCACAGTGGAAATTCTCTATCAGGCAGATTTGAGTAGCTTTAAGACTGCAGTGTATTGTCTAACATGACAGGAAAATCTACTACTAAGCCTCAAATAAGCTTCCATAAATATCTATGTATGATCACAGTGTTTCAGACCAAGGATCCAGCTCCCCCAGGACCTGACCCTCCTCTGTCCCCAGTGGACCCTACTAGGTAATGCTGAGGGAAAAAGATAAGCTTTCCTTTTCAGCAGCCAACTCCAGTAACTACCTAAATCAGCAGCAATGTGTTTGTTTTTAATACCTCTTGATGGAGTTCAAAAACATACAATTTCATTCCCAGAGTAAGAGAAAGCAGGTACAGGTGTTGAACATGTTGGCAGTCAGAAAATGTGTTATTTTCCAAAAGATTTGAGATTTTTATTAGTATGTTAGACACGACAGCACTCAGGATGTGCCTGAACATCCTCCAGCTCATGCTCACAAAATTGTTGTCCATACAGATGAGTGAAAAAGACAAGCAATAAGAACAGCTACTAGATTTTCTAGAAGATGAAATACTATTCAGATATGCGTATTCAGAGCAGATAAGCTAAGTAATACATCGTTGAATAAATAACATTGCCTGGGCATCATTACATTTAAAGGGCAGTTCTAATGTGAACCACCTGAAGATCAGACTTTCTTTTCAAATTTACATTATTAACAGAACATGCAGTAGAAAGCTAGAATTTTTTTGGTATAGTTTTTCATTACAAGACCTCTCAAAAGATCTTCTTCATTGAAAAGAGAAGCTGAAGACAAATGCTGACCACATTTCAGTCTTCTGTCTTCCTTTGCTGTTCTCAAACGTTTCTGCTCGTTTTTACCTGATGTCTCTCCAATTCTTTTTCACCATAGCAGCTAGTGTCAATAGAGATCTGCTTTCAAAGTCTGAGTAAACCTATAATGTGTGGAAGCAATTATTCACGAAAAGTGGTCAAATAGACATACCAAATGTAATGAGACACTGTAGATTTCGAACGTCAAATACGTGTACTGTTATGCTTGCAGTTTGCACCTAATTTCTATGTGAAAATACCTAATTTGGGAAGACAAAAGTGTACATTCTTAGCAACAAAAACAATTTACTCTCACATTTTTCTGTACTGAAAAAAAAATCCACCATTATACTATTTTCTTTTTTGGACACACAAAACAGTACTAGAATGCACATCATACATTCAGTACCACACAGGAAGTAAAACAGTTGAAGTCAGAGACGTACACAAGTGCCTGTCAAGACTCGCTTTTTTTCTCCACTGTGAGAAAACACAGTGTGCTCTAGGTTCTTGTCATGCACAGAAGTGTAACAGTTTCTGTTCATGTGACTTGAGGTGGCAACCTTTCTAAAAATCCTTTTCTTTCGAAGCTTTGCATCCTTATACAAGATAAAGATAGTCTTCATGCAAATAAAAGATTCTCAACATGTTGCTGAGAGCATGTTGCACTTACTGTACGTTATTACTGTTCTCTTTCTACACTCAGCACCATCTCCTGTCAAAAAAAACTCCATAGAAAACAAGGCACATACTTGCACACAATATTCTGTTCTTTCCTTTACCCCAAACTGAAGTTCATGGTCTTTTTAAAAATGGTTTATCCATTACTGAAAGAGAGCAGGAAAGCTATTTGCCAACATCAAAAAGTCATTTTTCTTGGTGTATCTTGCTGCTTGTATTAGTCCATATATTTTAAAGTTAAAAAAGAAAAACAAAAAAACCATCTCTGAATAGTGCAAACCTCTACACTGATACCAAGACAACTGTAAAAGGAAAACTATTGTCTTCCTGAGAAAAAACTTTAACTGAAATAAATACCTATCAAAACACATTGCCCTCTAAGTACCAGCCACTAGTAAAGGACAAAAAAAAGACCTGCACAGGCATAAATTACATAAATAGTTTTAGAGGTTTATAGTCTTATTTATAAACTTTATGCAGCATATCAGTGTCTTAGAAAATTATGTGGATGCAGCTAAGTGTATGAGACTTAGTTCTTCTATGGTATATATGTTCCCAGCACACATAATCTTTAACTTCCTAAGCAGGCCTGTTAATAAAAAGAACATTAAAGCAGGAGGAATTACTAATCCCAATCAAGAGAAACAGAATCCGAAGTCCATGGTACCTGAAGCCCATAGTATCTTCTTCCATGGTAACTTATCTTCTTGCACTTCGTAGAGTTCCTACTATTCTATAAATTCTCAAAAATCAAACTACAACATATTCTCACGTGGGATAAACTGATTTTACAAGTTAAATACTTCAACATCTGCTTGATGAAGGAAAAGGCACTGAAAAGAAAGAAGGTAGACAAGAGGATACAGTAAAGGGCTCTGCGGCCATTCACTAGCCATCCTATATTGCCTGATTACAGAATAAATATCCAAAGCATGCTTTTGGAAAGACAAACATGTGTATATGTTAGTGTCGTCCATGTTCTTTATCTCCTAATGTCTTCCCTTACATTCTTCATTTATTTTGCAATTGTCACTGTCTGTTGCCTTTCCAGTTACTTGATTCCAAAATGTCTAACCAGCACTGTTTATACATAAGCTTCCCTGATGCCAGCCCTTCCACCAGAATCACTGTTTGCTGTGATTCAAAATTGCAGACTGCTTTACATACACAGTAGGTGAGTGGGCCAAGGAACAAAGATGGAAATGACAGACAGGAACACCATGGTCAGGCAGAGCAGATCCAAATCCCCAGATGCCAAGGACAATAAACTAGGTGACCCTCTCTTCGCCATGTGATGCTCTCTGGAAGACATACAGCTGGCGGAGCAGCTGCTATGTAAGTTGTTTTAGAGATCCCTGAATGGATCTATTATATTTAAGTAAATAATTTCGAACAGAGCAGGAACCAAGCTCTACCTGTAGTGACAGAGAAAAACTTTCCTCCAGAGCTCTTCATGTGAGGAGCCCGCCTCTCCTTGTTGCCAATAGCAGAAGGTTGAAGCTAGATGGTGTAAATAACACCCACCACCAACAGCAAAGCAAGCAACAGACGATCAATCTCAGAGGTCACCCAATGAATATGTATATGCACTACTACAGGCCTGACTCAGCAGAGCACTCAAGCATGCAGTTAACTTTCAACTTGTTCTGAAATACTGGTGGCTTCAAGCCTGCATGCCTTGCTGTAGAGGGTTGGACTTACTAAATTTTCTAAGCAGAGTAATGAAGGAAAAAGGAAAACCGAGAGAAGCAACAGACTTGGAATAAAACAAGAAATCTGTCTCCTTTTCTGTACTTGCACTTAGATATAAATCCAAGCTTTTCCTGGTATTTTAAAACATTTAATTCCTTTCTATCCATTAAATCCTCAGGTCTACGTACCAAAATTCCTCAAAAATAGTGTCCTGATTTTAGCTTGGCCAGAACCAATAATTACTGAAACCTTAAAATTCTCTTCTAACTTCATAGACCGAAGAGCAGACAATCGAGTAATTTCTGATATAATCTGATATAATTCTGAATAATCTCTGATGCACAACCACTTACCCAAAGAGGATCTGCATCCAAATCTTGTAAGAGCTATGCATCATTATTTTCCACAGCACACACTGTGGTTCCAGAAATTGAATTGAAAATCTAAGGTTGAGACATGCTCCAAGGTGCTTTACAGCTTGCCCTGCCTAAGCACTCTAAAATCTATGACTACATTGCTGCTTTCATCAGTAAGCAGCTGTTAGTCACCAACGGAAAGCTGTACTCATACATCCAAGATGGAATATTTCTGATAGCACTCACAAAATTCTGGCTCTACAGAGCACAAAACAACTATTTGGATTTGTTGAGTTAGGTTAGGAAAGCAAAGTCAGACCACACTGTTTATAAAGAATCTTAGGACAGCTCCAGGAGTATGAGCAACTGCTGTAAATTACAAAGCCCTTGGAAAAAATCAAGTGATTAATTACTTTAGCTGAAAATAGCAAAACATTCTGTTTCAGTATCTCCTCTGTTGTAGTAAAATAGTCGTAAAGAAGAGACTGGATTTATTGAAACCAATACCATCTAGCTATGTGATACTGGAGAAGAAATGCCATTACTAAAAGCAATATAAAAAGGAGTTTTACCTTTACCTGTGCATGGGGAGAACGTGTTTCCAAATTCTTGCTGTTTTGGCTTTAAGGATTGTGGGGCTGGCAGTTCTGGGGGCTGCAGGACTTCAAATAAAGGCTTCCCATTTGTAACCACTTGTCTTCTGGGACTTAGAGCGGGAAGGTGAATGGTACTGTCAATGATGTTGCTCTGAGGAGCTACCCCTCCTCCTAGGGGCATCTTTAAGTGTAGGCTGGCAGAAAAGTTTCCAATAGCTGGGCTTGTGCTGCTGCTATCTGAAGATACGCGGGGAGTTCCTGCATGAACTCTGATAGGTGGGATCTGCTGTCCACTGATCATCCCAGGTCCATGAGAAATACCTGTTGACCGATGGCTCATACTGCATGACCTCCCATTCATTTTTAAGCAGTTAATGAAATCAAAGCGTGTTTTTACAGACCCACAGCTATGACTGATATCAATCCAAAGTCAGTAAGTAATCCATTCTGTATTACACCTGTTAAAATAAATAAATAAATATATAAATAAAAATAATTTATGTTTTAGTAAATAATGCATAAAAGACAGGTCTGCCTGTGGCTGTTAACTCGGTGACATCACCGGTTACAAGCAACCATGTACAAGTGCTACATGGCCTGTCAGGGAGAGAGAACAAAACCAAGCAATGACTCACAGCTCCAATGTGGAGAGAACCTGCCCCTTCAAAAGCTGAAGTTTGGAATAAGGTCAGCTGCCTTCACATTAGCTAAACCAGCCATGAAATGAAGTGAATGCTGAGCAACTGAAAGAATGCAGCCAGGAGTGAAAAGACTCTCTGATAGGGCATCGTTTTTAGGATGAACAGGGATATCTCCCCTTTTCCTGCCACCTCCTCGGTCTATTAATTAAAATGGTGCTGAAAAGCAAACACAGCAGGGAAGCACCACACCAATGCAGACAAAACAGGAAAGAGATGCCAGTTCACATCCTAAAGGATGTACACGCAACAAAAAGGAGAAGAAAAAACAAAACCATAGAAATGCCTCTTTGGACCTTCCAACACTGGTGGGGCTTCACTGTAGAAAACTATTACAAGAAAGCACAGCGCAACAGTATTTGTGAATGTAACTACAAAAGTGGATGCCCACTGTCAACCTACAGATATGCCGTAACTTAGATATCATTATACAGTGGCAAATTTTCATGGTCATCTTTTGATTATGACAATAATTTTGGAACTCTGACTTTCCACAAAGACACTTTTGTCACTTAAGTTTTCCTGTTACTTCAATCTTAGAAGAAAAGACCGGTAAACGTTTTGAGTGATCATCTCAGACATGACCTATGCCACAGCAGAATCAACTAGATCTAAACATTACCTGATATAAAAAAGATTTTGTAGACAAAAGCTGTACTTGTCAGTGTAAATCACTATGCTAAGGTATCACACAGATGGGGAAATTTCAGCCACAGCTCAGCTGAATAGCATATGCCCAACTTTCATCACTAGGTTTGTATGTTTAACATTAAGCACATGTTTAAGTAGTTTTTTCAGTCATGGACTCTGTGCCTAATTGACTTGTTCAGACATCCAAATTGACAGAAATAAAACTGAAATTCATCTCCAATTATGGTCTTCATTCATGTATACAGTGAGGTTTTAATTAAGTATTATGACCTTGCTGCAGCAAAACATTGAACTATAACTTTTATCTTCAGCACATGAGGTTTTCAGCATTGAAGCTAGTAAAGTTACGATCACTATATTCATGATCAAAGTTTGTGTAGAACCTTCAGGCTTAACTCTTGGATTACTATGTCCCAATTTCCTCCCTCTGTGAACTGCCAAAAAAAAAAAAAAAAAGAACATCAAATATGCCTATTTTGCAAAACTGCATTCGTATCACACCTCCAGACTAGAGTAAAAGCCATCTAAGTGACTGTACACATGCATAGATAGCATTGATATTCACATACACACGCTATAGTTTAAACTCACTAACAATGAAAGGTCTAAGCATATTACCTTCAAAGACAAGAGCAATATTATGACTGACATTAGTAAGAGAGGGATGCTCTAACCACACTGGTTTGGTCACAAAAGATGTGTTTAAAATACTATTTTTATTGTTATATTTTTATATTATGGGAATAAAAATTGTAAAGAACACCAATTAAAAGCAATATTATTTATTGTCATGCCTTGCTGAAGCACAAATCATTCTTTGCAATTCAACCAAGGACAGGCAGATCTGAATGTTCTTAAATCCTCAGTTTGTTTTAAAAGCAGAATGTACCTTGTCCTAGCACAGGTGACTAGTTCCTTAGAAAAGGAAACACAAACAAAGGCAGTTGTTTTGCTGGTAAGGCTATATACCATGGCACTATAAATCGGCTACAGATAACAATCATTCTGGTCTGTAATCCCTGTCTGTGAAAAGAACTAGTATAATCAAGAAAAGATTACACATGACAAACGCATTAGCTTTACTCAGTAAAAGCGTCTTTAGTTTAATCAACAGAAGTATACACAGTTTACACAGACCAACCAGCTCAGGCAAAATCCAGGTCAAAGCTGGTTGGTCTCCTTACTGTTCTTCTCCTACAGTAACTGTATTTTACAATGAGTAACACTGTTCCATATTGTCTTTGCCTCACTTTTATCACTGAATACTGCTGTTTTTTTCACACTTGAAGAAAAGGCCTCTGGGCCTGTAATTTCTTTCTTAAGGCCAGTAAAGACATATTTTGAACCAAATGACCTGAAACTGCACACAAAACAACCTTTATTCTTTTTATGGATGAAAGCAGAAACAAGTTATTTCTCTACGATTTCTTTGCCAATTTATCTCTCTGATTCCATCATGAAGACGTGTAACATTACATTAACATGAAAATTGGCACTTTCTTTCTTTAAAACATTAAAGCACCTTGGAGAGTGTTACTTTTCTCATCTTTTTTGAATTATTATTTTGTTGTACTTTTAGTATTATTTACTTGTTCACAAGTGCCCTTTCATTAATTTGATTTGTTTAGTATCAGCTTCCGTCAAAATGACATTCTTATATCAAAGTCAGAGTGGCTAAACTGCACTGAAGCATATGTAACTAACTAAAAGCCAATCAGATGGTAATTAAATTCTAAAAGTCTAGATGACTTTTACATCATAAATAGCTCCTGATTTTAGACACTTAAAAAAGTAAAAAGACATGATAAGCTTCTAACCATACTGATCTTAGAAGTTGTAGGAATATTGCATCAGATACTGTTGCTTATTTACCTTACCCTTAGAAATTCTGTAAAGAGTTGAAACTTACATATAATAAATTAAGAACACAAAAATACCAAAGAAAAGAATACTATCCTGAGACTAAACAGTTGTGCCAGACAAATTCTTTTGCTGTACCAAAGCACTTTACAAGCACTTGCCACCTTTCAATGAAATATTTCTCTCCATTAATGAGACATCACAGTGCCCTTTCCTACTTGCTCTGATGTCAAAGGAAATACATTTAGATCCACTGCTTCTGAAGTCTCTTTTTGTAAACTGACATTACTCAAAGCTCTATGACTCTGCATCTATCAATAACAGCATGACAACACAGTTACTCAAAATCCATAACAATGATTCATAAATTCACTTTCAGAAAACCATGTAGTAAAATTTAAATTCAAGCTGAATCTCTGGAAAATGTGAGTACTAATCCTTCAGAAAGGAAAACAAAAGATGAATTCACAAGCCTTTGCCTGCAGCACAGTATGACATATAGTCTGCTCTTACAGTGCAGTTTTGAAAAGTGCTGGTTTATCACTCAACCCACTGAAGTAAGAGGTAATACGCCGTTCGGTTTCAGTAAGTGCTGAATTAGCCCACTGCAGACATCAGTTTAAGAAGCTGTAATTCATCTAGCTCAGGAGACACTTTCACTGTTTGATTAGGTGGTGTTTATCAGACACGGGCACTTTTCACATCAGGTATCAAGCACTATCAAAGTATCAAGCACTAACAAAAAAGGCTGAAGGACAATGCACCACGCAGTCCCTCCCTCATACTCTTCCACTGGAGACCCTTACCTCACCTCCACAGCAGCTACCATGACAGCAGACACATGGCATCACCCCTTCGTGCACCTGGACCATGCGCTGCAGGACTGCAAGCGCTGTCTTCACCTCACCAAGACCAGCGACGGCCTCTCTCCAGCATCCCCCCGCCCCATCTCGGCACTGGTCCAGAGGAGGGCTCCAGAAAGGGGGTGCCCCACCTCAGCCTTGCTGACTGCCCCTTGTCTACAGAAACTGGGCCCTGGAAGCTGCTGTGTATCACAGCTGCTTGTGAAAAGCACTCACCCCGACAGAAGCTCCACAGCCACTGGCTTAACAACTTGTCTTCTAGAAAATACACACTCACCAAATGAAGTGCTGGTTTGACACCTTCTGCACAGGTATCTGGCTACAGTTCAGAAACCAAAAAAGGTAACGATGGGTTCCTTTTCCTTTTCCTTTCCAAGGGAAGGAGATTTAACTAGGGAAAAAAGAACTAAACTTAGAGCTTGGAACTCAGCTTGGAACAATACGCAGATCAGGAACCACAACTGCAATAAAGGAAGATGATGAGGCTTCAAAACTGAAGCTACAAAATACAGTTTCCACACAATTTATAGAATCTTTTCCCTACTCTCCATGCAAGCCTGCATCTCAGAAGCCATGCACTACTGAGAACAGTAAGTACCTTACATTAGCATCCACTGTTTTGGTCATTTGTGTCCTTGTCACGACACCTGCACTTTCGGACTACCACAGGGGCCTGGATTCCAAACTGCAGTACCCTGATGATACCACATTTTTGTTAAGCCCAGGTGGTCATCCAAGAAAAATGATGGAAGGGTCATACAGTCTCCAGGTTTCTGGTTCTCCACTGTCAGCAGAAAGCGTTCTTGAAATGACATCAATAAGCAAGGCACATGAAAGTAAGAGGAGGTCCTCTACAGCACTGTAAGACAATCAGCCTCCAAACACAACTGAGTTTCTCAGAGCTCATGTAATAAATACACTAATTACTTATTACTTCCATCACTATAATTCCTGGGAAGATTAGTCACAGAAAGGAATGCCTTTGTGCAAGGGACTGTACAAACATAGCACAGAATGCAGCCACCAGTACTGCTGCGACTGCCATCAGAACAGCAGCCGTTATCAGTAGACAGGATGATGTATATCCTCGTGTAGACAGGACCCAGAATTTTTACCGTTCTGCCAGAAAAATCTCCTCAGGTTTTTATGGTGGTAATTAGGATCTCCTCAGACTTTTCTCCGCTAGGACTGAGAGTGACAGGGCTGTGCCACCGCAAGTGGTTGCTACAGCCGAACAGCAGGAGCTTTCCAGGAGTAGCGTTATTCTCACTAGGGTGAGCTACAAACTTCAGGCGAGCTGACAGAGAAACCCAGCACAACCTGGGAGCAGCGAGCACTGTCTGAGGCGTGCTTTCGGAACTGCTGCTGATAGCTGCAGCAGGTGTGAGCATGAGCAGGAGACGGGGAGCGACCGACGGTGTCCCCATGGGAGGCAGGGACAGCAGCCACAGGGCCAGAGGCACCTGCCCTGATACCCCGCTGCCGCCACCACGCGCTGCCACGGGCAGATATCCCATCAAATGCCCACCACCACCCGTATCTCACCCACACGCCTCACCGCTGAAACTGGAGCAGCCTCAGCCCGGGCCAAAACCCGACCGGGGCTCTGAGGAGAAGAGGGCACGGCTGAAAGCCGCGAAGCCCAAGGAGCCGCGGTGACCGGCCGCACGCAGGCCCTCAGACAAGGCAGAGCTGTCACCTCGCCGGGCACTGTCCGCGGGACGCCCGGCCCCGGACCAGCCCCCGCCGCGGGGGTCTCTGCATCGGGTCCTCGCCTCGCCCCCCGCGCCCCGCCGTCCCCGCTGCCCCCGCTCTGCTCCGCGCCGCCGGCGGGTCAAGCTCGCCCGCCGCCCGCCGCCGCCTCCCCCGACCGGTACCTATCTCCGCTTATTCACCCGCGGGATGACCCGTCTCTCCCGGGAGGCTGTCTGGCTGGCTGTGCCGTCCTGCCAGACGGCGCTGCGCCCTCATCTCCACGGCATGCGGGCTGGTCAGCGCGGTGAGTAACGGCCAAGTAACTTCACCGCCGCCGCCGCATTTGTTTTGCTTTTTCTCCCCCAACAACTTCCCCCCCCCCCCCCCCCCCCCCCCACTCCCGCCCGGCTCTGACGCGGGGGCCGGGAGCTGCCGACTCAACCTCTCCCGGCGGCGGCGGCGGTGGGGCCGAGCCCCCGCCGGGGGGCCGGGGGCAGGCGGGACGGGGCCCGGCCGGGCCGCGCACGCCCCGCCGCGCTCACCTCCCGCCTCCCCCGCCTGCAGCGAGCAGCTCCCCGCGGAGCCCGGCCGGGCCGTGCCGGCGCTGTCATGTGCCCGCCGGCCCCGCCGTTAACCCTTGCCGCCGCCATTTCGGGCGGTGATGGGGCTCTGCGGGGGATGGAGGGGATGGGGGGCCGGGGGGTGGAGGTGGTCGCACGCGGGGGCCGGCGTGGGGCTGAAGGGCTGCTGCCCATGGGGCGGATGGGGGGTGTTTAGGAGGTCTCTAGGGGCTGCAGGGCGGCTGGAGAGGTTCTGGGGGCTGCATGGGGCTGTGTGGTGCTGTAAGGAGGGGTGAGTGGGGACTTGCTGTGGGGTCTGGAGGGGCTGGGGAGGAGGTGAGGGAAGGGGACAGCACCACTGGGGTGGGAAGGAGAATCAAGGGGCTGGATACCTGTCGACAGTCTCCTGGGTGCTTTTTAGAAATGTGGTGTGAAGGCAGCTCTTCTGTCTTATAAGATGGGGGTCCTGCTTGGAAACACTAGAGACTGGACTAGCAATGGGATAAAGAAAAGCTGAAAGGAAAGTATTCAGGCAGGTCTGCTGCATTTATCCCCTCACCCAGAAAGGTTCCCAGGGTGATGCAGACTCGAGGTGCTTGACCTCGTCTCCCACAGATGGAGGGAACGGCCCAGGAACTGAAACTTCTGCCCTCACTATGGTCAGTTTTATTTAATTGCTGTAACTGGGGAATTGGGAGCATAACTGAGGTGAAGATGAGTCGCTGGAAAGCCAGGCTCAGAGAGCAGCAAATCGTCTGATGACTCCCTCATCTAGGCCTAGCGGTGGGACGTCCTGCCAGCAGTGGAGTCCTGGAGGAAGGGCACCCACCTGCATGTGTGGTCACCGGGAGAGTGCAGCAGGCTCAGGCCCTGTATGCAAAGCAGGATCAGCCCAGCACATAGATAAGGTGTTAATCACAGTTCTCCAAGTCCCAGAGAGTGTCATTGTGGCTGTCCTGATCATTTCTTCCAGGGAGAATGGGAGCCTGCAGCTCTGCTTGGCTTGTTTGCAAGGTATGATGAGGGTTTGTGTCAGGGTGCATGCAGATCACTGGGCTGCTCAAGGCCAGCCTTGAGTTCCTTGGCTGGATAAGCTCTTCTGAGCCAAAGTTTTTTTGCTGTTCACTCACATTACACCAAATTAATGCAAATATGAACTTGATAAGAAGACAACAGCATACATTCTTTACACAGCCAGAGTACATAGAGAAAATGTCGAGGCTTCAGGCTTTCTCATAGGGTGACAATGTTGTGCGATCTCTTTGTTTCTATGTGTATGGCTGCTTAGGTAGTGATTGAGTAAGTTCTAAATAAAATAACTATATACAGCATATACAGGTTATTGAAAAAAAAAAGAAAAAAAAAAGAAAAAGAAAAAAAAGAGGAAGCTGTGCCTGACTTTTAAAAGCTTATTAAAAGCACTTACAAAGGAAGAAGGGGTCTTTACCACCTGAAAGCAGAGAATGTATATGCAAGCCAAGCAAATTAAAATATCCCATGTTGTTTACTGTCTCATGGTACCACAGGACAGAATTTTCCATGCAACTACATTTTAGTTAGAATTCATCACTAAAAATTTCAGGGGTTATCCCTGGACTGATGTGGGAGCCATTGTAATGATAATGGTAGACTCACATTGCAAATGACTGATATAGGTTTATTCAACAGCAACAACAAAAACATTAGAAAAGGAAGTCTTCAATATTCATATTTTAGTTGAAAGTTACCAAAACAACTAAATAAACAAATTGCTTTAAATAAATTTCTTTAAGTAAACACTGAGGATGTTATCAAAAACAAAACCTGACATCCATAAAAATCTTCTTCCATTCTTGAGTCATTCCTGTCTGTGAGAGGTAAATTGTCAGTTCTTCAGTGAAAAAAATTGATGGATCCTAGCCATGTAACACCTTGTGAAACACATCATGTAAAACAGAAGGAACATGCGGTCTTTACATGCAGGAAGAGATAGTTTTAGCTGTTGTCATTGAAGCCTGATGAGAAGTGTGTTGAGCAGGGAACAAAGATGCCAGTGAAGATCTCATATTACCAAAATTAATATTAGGTAATTCAAATTTTAAAATCTTCCTTAGTTTTGTGGGTATTGGAGAATCTAGTAAACTTTATGCAGTATAAACCAGATAAGGCTACTAAGTATAGTAAAGGAGCACATCCAATCTTAGTGGGCAGCAACACTGCGTATTTTCATAAAGATCTGTCAGTATATGCCCATACTCATTTCATACAGGAAACATACTTCTTTAAGATGAAAAGGCTATGCATTATTCCTCCAGAAAACTGCTTTTTTTATTACATGAAACTAATCTTTCTCCATTGCAAGTTTTCTCCTCTCTAGCTCGATCCATGTATCCAATGGAGATGGTGTATTCAGAAAAGGATACATTATAGTTTACATCTGAATCCCTTGTGAGCTCAGGCCATCACCCAGCCAAGACCAAACTGTGGTTTCCTGAGGTAAAACAGTTTTTTGTCACTTTATTCCCAAGAGAAATTTTATTAGTTCAGTAAAATTGTTTAGTTTTCTCTTAAGGAAATGTGTAGTTACATGCTATATGAGGGTATACTGGGCCTTTAAATTAAGCTTTCGGTTTAGAAACTGTCAAACACAGAAGCATTTTTACAAACATTTTTCAAGAAAAAAGTGTGTTCTTCTTTTTGCCTGCCTCCTGCTTCCAACCCCCCAACCCCCACAGCTGTTGGGATAACACAGTTGCCCTCAGCTTCACTCTCCAGTCACTTTCTAACCTGATTATGGTTGCATAGTGCCATTGGGTGTGTTGACCAAAAGGGTGTTAGTACCAGTGCCAGAAAAGAAAGACAACTGTTCATATAAATCCTTCTATTCTTTGTTCTAGAGAAACACTGTCTCACTGGGTGAGCCCTGAAAGAAGATGGTGAGTGGCTAAAGACCTTTGAAAAGAGCTCACTCAACACAAGAGAGAAACTGCATGAAGAGAAGTTTATTTGTTTTGTTTACTGGCATTCTGGAGGGCTTTTTTAGTACAGGAATGACTCTCTGGCCAGTGAAGTGGAATTTATGGGAAGTCCAATTATTTCCTTCGGAGCTGGGGGAAAGCCATTCTTTCAGAAGGAATGGAGAGCAGGGATTGTGACAACCTGGGGATACAGCTGGTTTTAATTTTACTCATCTCACTCTTCTGTATACCAGCACCAGAAGAACTAAGTCCTTAGGAGAGAAAACTAGGTAAAAAGGTTACAAAACACAATAATTTTGTTTCATTTCTGTAGCAAGACTGAAAACCTGTTTTGGACACCAATACCTTGGACAGAGGGGTAGTCAATTTAACTGGAGGACAAGAACGTCTTTGAAAACAAAAAAAAAGAATCCAAGATAGTAGCTAGAATATTAGCTAGAATATGGCAACACATGCTACACTGCAATATGAAAAGATGTACTAAGAGCATTCAACTGACATTTAAAAATTTGTCTAAACTGGCGAGTGGAGCAAAAGCTGCCCATAAGGATAAGTGTTTAAAAAATATTTACATTCTACTTATATCCTTAGAGAAACAGAATTTGACAAATCATGAGCTTCATTCACCTTTCATTCTGAAATGGACGAAACTTGTGCTGGTAAACAGGGTTCATTTAACTAAAATGTAGACCAATTATGTGTGATATGAGCATATGTGCAGAACTGTTTCAGAAGAATGCAGCAAAGTTATATAACAGCATGTGGTGATACAGTGTAACTGTTTATGTTCAGAAATTAGAATTATTAGGTGAAAATAATTTGCAGGGGAATTCTAGGTTCTACAGTGCATCTCAAGAAGATGGAAATCAGACTGATGAGTGGAATAAATTTCCGAACTCATAATAATCTGGTCAGAGAGAAGGCTTAGCACAAGCAAAGCAGTTCAGCTACCATAGATAACTATCAACATTTAAACAACACTTTTCACTATGCATTTAACAGGTGAAGAGAACAGAGGGCAGAGAACACAGTTGCCTGCGAATCTCAGTCTCAGTGCCCAAACAGAATCTGAAGTCAAACTGAATTTGACCTGGACCAATGTAACATATATTTGAATATAGTAAACTAAGCATGCCTAATTTCTATTCAGAGATTATAAGAGATTTCTGTATCAGGAGTTGGTATGACATCCATTCCATTCCCTACTGACATGACATCCATTTTCATTCATCTACTGATGACTGACACTGCTAGAAATAGCATTACTGATAGGCCATTAACCAGGGGTGAAGTAAGAAGCAAAGAAGGAAATTTCCCACAGTTCACCCAGAAACCTTAGAAGAAAATCCTGTGATAAAGTGGAACTACTGTTTGTTTGTCCTACAGTAAGATCTTTTGATATTAATAATGATTTCTTTCATAGGCCCCACCAATTGGAGATTGAACTGCTGATAAGTGCAATGTTGAAACTTGCTTTTCTTGTTTGTGAGAGTAAGCATTTTATTAATCACTTCTGTGGCATTTACATACCACTGCAATTTTTATCCTACTCTTGCTTCTGTGCCTCCCCACTTAAGCACTGGTTTTTAATGTTGCATTATATTGCCTATCCCGTAATAGATACCTACGTGTATATAGTTTGCTTTCATCACTATATTACCTTAGGATTTCCACCCTAGGGACCAATGTAATTCAGAAAATACTAGTGGAAAACACATTAAAAGTTATGTCCTTAATCAACCAGTTGTTGAATGATTCAACCCAAACCTGCAACACACTCATTCATGGCTAGTCATGGAGACATCTGTTGCCTCTTTCCAGACAATGAATTTCTAGTGACAATGCTACACATGTAACAGAAAAGGGTTCATGGATGTTGCTTCTTCAAACCATTCTTCCAAATTCCATATCATCCTTTGGAAGAAGCAAGGTGACTGTTGGAGGCAGTCCCAGATCTTTAGAAAATCTGCCTGCTGACATCAGAAGAAAGTTCTTATGCTCCTTTCAGGCTCTAAGATGTGTGCAGTTTTGCCCATGTAGCATGGCTCTTGCCCCAGGCCACAGAAGGGAGAACAAGAGTGGGCCGTCACTTCAGTAAATGTGTTTTAGAAGACTGGTCACCTTGCCTGTATTTAAACAAAATTAGCAGATGAAGACATGTGCACCATGTAAGTCAGCTAGGTCACTGCAATTAGTGATGTTTTATAATCCGGTCTGGTAGCCAAAATTTTTAAAAGCCCTTGTAGTTGTAAAATTAAAGAAAATTGGTGACTTAGGGCTATGCAGATGTTTATATATATATATAAATATATATTGTCCAAACATTGCTAAACCCATATAAACTATATGTTGGCTGTGTTCCTTCTACCACATTTTCAAGAAATCAGTGAGACTGCCCTATTTTCTTTGTTTAATGTGTGTCTGCTATGGCAAGATGTGCAATAGAAAAACAACATGAATAATTTGATGCTACTTTTTTTTCTTCAATTTTATATACGATTCTTGGTAAACAGATTCTTGATAAATTAAAAGTCTAACATTTTCTTATGAAAATGCTTTTCTTTCTCAGAACTTGTTTCTCATTCCTTCTGCTTCTGCAGTTGCATATACTTCCTAAAAGAGTATTTCTCAACTTGTGGACAGATAAAAACTCCTGTGCTCTTTGCTGAAGTTGAATCAACATCCAGATACAAGGCTGGTCACACAAAACTCCCAGAATTTGCTGTATAGACTTATGTTAGATTTACAAAAAATCACCACTTGCTAGCTAGCTAGGTGTCAAAACAATCACTTTCCTGACTTCATTCAACGTTCATATTCCCAGCTGTGTTAATATAGATGTATACACATATCTTCCCATTTAATTAGCCCTATAAGTATCTTAAAGTAGAGGGATAAAGTCAATTAGAAACTCATTTTCATAGTCTTGCTTTGATTTTGTGTAAAAGTACTAACAACCTATCTGTCTCACTTCTTACCCATTTGTAAAACAGACATAAAAACAGCTATGGTGATCTAGTACTAGAATATTTAGATTAATTCCTTTTTAATTTTTAATTCTAGCTGCAGTAAGTGTACATTGCATAACCAGCATGTAGCTATTGCTAATTCCCTATTATACTACTTTGTTCTTGTTAAAAGGATACTAAATAGAAAAAAAAGTAAAAACAGGTTACATGCTCCACTCTTGCTAGGGATACGAAGTGTCCTGTAAGTGATCAAAAATGTCCAATTGCACACAAATTTATTAGTCAGTTATAACTTATTTACTGTGACATTAGTATATTTGGTGTATTTTTAATTTAACACTGAAGTATTCTGCACTGCAGAATTGCAGAAACACAGTTTCTGTAAAAAGCATGGAAATAAGACAAGGGTCTTCTTTCACAGTATTTTCAAAATTACAAGAAACTTTTAGAAACCCATTATCTCAATAATTCTGTATTTTTTCCAGTCCCAAAGGCCTGTGGCTTGACCATGGTTCAGCACATTTACATTCCTGCTAATATTGCAGATACAATCCCACTGCTTTAGTTTTAGGTTTCTGTATACCTATGTTCAGGCTATAGCCCTGAGAGGCCATGGTGGAAAGTACTTCACAAGACTTCTGGTAACAGCACCAAACAAAAAGTTCATACAATTAATATGAAAATATGTGTCAGTCCCTTCACCTTTTGAATGCTTCCTGCTTCATCTTATTTATTATTTTTTATAGTACAACAAATTCTATTCTCTGATATGCCTGTGCACCTCACTAACTTCTGTGAGCCTTACAATAACAATCCGTAAGGAGAACTGGTTTAGACACACTTCTGTCCATTTTCTCTGAGTTGCTCAAAATATATTCTTATCCTCCTGATATGCTGCTTTTTATTTTCTGTCTTTAATTTATTCTGTTAAGGACACTTAAAGCTCCCTTTAAAAAATATCTTTGTTCAGAGCATAAGTTATCAATTTGCTGTGCTCTGTAACTGGAGGAGTTTGCGTTTCTACAAAAACCTCCAGCATTCATAGTTTTAAGATGGAGCTTACTTGGAAAAATGACACTGTCACAAAAATTCTACAATATAAGCATTAGAGAAACAAGTTCTGCAAACTTTAGCTTTAGGAATAAAATCTTCCAATGTGTCCAGAGGAGTTCTGTGCTATTTATGGGGATCTTCTGCATTTCCTTTTTTATGTTCCCAGCTACACCTGTAGTGATGACAGAATCCTGACACTCACAATCTCATTCATAGTTTTTTCTTGTGCAGCTGAGTCTGGATCACCTGTTGCTGGGTTAGGTACAAAATGTAGTATGTGCTAAAACAGTTGTTTTTTTTGGTGTTTGTTTTCTGACAGATCTGACAGCACATAATGTTGCATACCCTAGGAATGCATAATTAATTGTGGAAAAACTTGTCCATAGAGAAATAGGAAAATGAAATAACAATAATCTTTAAAAATAATCGTGTCACCTTCTTCAGTATCAGCATCCAAGAGCTTTGGCACAAACTCATTTTTTTTTCAAAGAATAGGTACCATATATATAGTCATATATACCCATATATACACACAAGAATCCAATCAAAAGTAATAAAACCAATGTAATGTTAGCCTGTATCCATTAAAATAAAACAATACTGTATGTCAGTAACAACTGGCAATACTTATGAAGATCTCTGTTGCATAGCATTGCTCTTAGGCTTTTTTTTTTTTTCCTGGAATTTTCACTGCACTGTATGTTACTATTACAGGGAAACATTCCTCCAGAAGCAATTAAAATAGAGGCTGGATTTCAACAGAAGTATTTTAAAATATTTAAAATTAAGCAAGTGTTGAATGTTTAGCTGAATTGGAGCTGTGATGTTTTGTGCCTCATGAGGTCTCTTTTCTATGCTAGAAAAGAAGGCAAATACAAAGAGCCTAGCTGGAAAGTATGGGTGAAATAAGGGCTTTCCTCAAGCTTATCATTTTTTCAGAGCATATGGGTTTGTGCACTAGCATTAATCAACATGAGACCTCTCAAATAGATCCTCATTAACTTTCATGTTAATGTGCCATGAATACATTCGTAGGTGTTTTTTGACTCAATGTTATAATGTCTGGGGGAGGGAAAACTGCTATATCCCTCTTCAGCGAGCCTCTCTCCTTTGCCAGGTTTATTAGACTTGTGTTGGGTTGTGTTCCTTGCTCCACAGACTATATCTCCCCAGTCATGACTGTCCTACAGGCACAGGTATTGCTGGCAAGGAAGAGAAGTAAGAAAAGGACACCCGAACATGAGAATAAGTGATTAGGGCTGAGAGGGCATGCTCCATCCTGTCTTTCACTGCTCTCCCATGAAACAACAACAACTGATTTCCTAAAATGTTTAAGCCAGGAATGGATTGCAAAGAGATACAGTGGTCAGGATAGAGAGAAGGAGCCCCCTCCTGCACCACCTTGCAGACCACCTTGGTCCTTGCTGACACAGGTCTAATTCTCTGGGAGCTTGGCATCACATCTTTTCACTCAGGTCTTTCTGGAGCTCCTGAAAACCTGTTATCTTCAAAGACCATGCCGCCTCATGGCTTAACATAATGAAATTTTACTCTGCTTTGGATGAGGTATTTTGGAAGTTGGCCAACTATTAAAGTTCAGTGGGGAATCTTTCAAAATTACAGATTAAACTAATAAATTAGTACGGAAAAAAACAGCCACCTCTGTCTTCAATTGCTATATTGTAATTACAGCTCCTAAGAAAACTTCTGTTACATGGCACAGTAAGATCACCAGGTAATTTCTTAGGTTTCTGTGATTACTCAGCTCAGGACAGAGCAGCTTTTGAAACATCAGTTCACTCTGAGATTAATCTGCTTCTTACTATACACACCTCACAGACAGTGGAAAATGCCAATAGCTTGAATAGCAGGCATAAATTTCCATGGATTTAGTTTTGGCTGATAATTAAGCATGACAGATTCCAAAGTGAACTTTTGCTATTAGGTAATATATATATATATAATATATATATATATAAAATATACAATTAGGTGTGTATATATATATATATACTTAGGTACAGTGGCTGTAGCTAAGTGTGTGTGTATATATATCTATATTTTTTTTTTCCAAGACTCTGTCTTTCCTTATACATTCATGTTCTTTTATACTCTAAAGAAAATCAGCAACTAGGGGGTTTTATTACTTCCTTGACATCATTTTACCTTACATCAGAGAAGGCCTGAATTTCATTCCCAGTTAAAGTCCATGGCAATTTTAGAGAGGCAGAATCCAAAAAAGTCACACCTTGTCCTTGAGGCCAAGCTTGAGGTCAGCTATTTATTTTCTGACAATTTTTGAGTAAGCCCCTGAAATTTATGTGCCTCAGCTCTCCACACAGGGCTCAAAGTGACACTCTCAGTGAACGAGGGAAAGACTGTGGATGTGGTCTACCTTGACTTCAGTAAGGCTTTTCACACCGTTTCCCACAACATTCTCCTCAAGAAACTGGCTGCTCGTGGCTTGGACTGGCGTACACTTTGTTGGGTTAGAAACTGGCTGGATAGCCAGGCCCAAAGAGTTGTGGTGAATGGAGTCAAATCCAGTTGGAGGCCGGTCACTAGTGGAGTCCCCCAGGGCTCAGTACTGGGGCCAGTCCTCTTCAATATCTTTATTGATGACCTGGATGAGGGGATCGAGTGCACCCTCAGTAAGTTTGCAGATGACACCAAGTTAGGTGCGTGTGTCGATCTGCTCAAGGGTAGGAAGGCTCTGCAGGAGGATCTGGATAGGCTGGACCAATGGGCTGAGGTCAACTGTATGAAGTTCAACAAGGCCAAGTGCCGGGTCCTGCACCTGGTGCGTAACAACCCCAAGCAGTGCTACGGGCTGGGAGATGAGTGGTTGGAAAGATGCCTGGCAGAGAAGGACCTGGGAATACTGGTTGATAGTCGGCTGAATATGAGCCAGCAGTGTGCTCAGGTGGCCAAGAAGGCCAACAGCATCCTGGCTTGTATAAGAAGCAGTGTGGCCAGCAGGTCTAGGGAAGTGATTGTCCCCCTGTACTCGGCTCTGGTGAGGCCGCACCTCGAGTACTGTGTTCAGTTTTGGGCCCCTCGCTACAAGAAGGACATGGAGGTGCTCGAGAGAGTCCACAGAAGGACAACAAAGCTGGTGCGGGGTCTGGAGAACAAGTCTTATGAGGAGCGGCTGAGGGAGCTGGGATTGTTCAGCCTGGAGAAGAGGTGGCTCGAGGCAACCTTTTCGCACTCTATAGATACCTTAAAGGAGGCTGTAGTGAGGTAGGGTTTGGTCTATTCTGCCACGTGCCTGGTGACAGGACGAGGGGGAATGGGCTAAAGTTGTGCCAGGGGAGGTTTAGTTTGGATATTAGGAAAAACTTCTTTACTGAAAGGGTTGTTAGGCATTGGAATGGGCTGCCCAGGGAAGTGGTAGAGTCACCACCCCTGGAGGTCTTTAGGAGATATTTGGATGTTGAACTTAGTGATGTGGTTTAGTGGAGGACTTGTTGGTGTTGGGTCAGAGGTTGGACTGGGTGATCTTGGAGGTCTCTTCCAGCCTAGACGATTCTGTGATTCTGTGATATTTCTGTTAGTGAATCTGTCTGTTTAGAATGGGCACCTTGCCACATGTCTAGGGTTTGACCAGGCTCAGGTTGAGAGATTGCGAAGCTTCAATCCCAGGACTAGGGAAAAGAGAGTGCACACAGCCTCTCTGAGCACTGTGTGCCGAGTCCCACCAAGCACAGTAGCCACAGCATGGGCTTCATTAGGTCATCACTCAAGGAGGCATTAAACCAAACACCATGAGTCCCTTAGCTGGCTATGAGCTTGTATTTTCTCCTTTAGTACAAATTTAAAACAGACTAATGACAGGAGCATGAACTAGGCATTTTTTCCTAAAGCTCAGTTCAGTAGTTTAGAAACACTGCTTCTAAAACATTGCCACAGGAGAGGAAGCATCATATTTCCCTTCACCCCTTGTACTCCAGTAATGCAGATAAGCACTTAAACAACCATCTGAAAATTAAATTCATTATTAAATATAATGACATTGCCATTAAGTGGGGGATAGCATTTCACAGACCTGTTTGTTAAAATTCAGTCTTAGGTTCAATCCAAATGTTGAAACTGTTCTTTCAAAGGTAATATTAACATTTTTTTTCCAACCACTTTTAAGTATTACCAAACAATTAAGATCTTCCCCTAAAATTATTGTAGTCATTGCCAGCTTCACAGATATTGTCAGACATCTTTGAAACTGCAGATCAGCTTAAGGTAGGAGAAAATCTGAAATTCAAAATTCTGTGAGTTTTATTCTAACTTAGAGTTCAAGGTCCACCTTTAAAAAGCAGAATGACCTGGAGTCCTATTTTTTTTTCCCCTGACTCAGAGAAGCTAAGTCAAAACAAAATATTTGCTAAGGTCTTGCTCTCACAGTTACACAGAATCTGTCTATGAAAAATACATGAAATTTTTATTTGTCGCTGAGCAAACAGGAACGAGGTATAAACATTGTTTATAGACAAAGAACCTTCAGCCTGCATTCAGTGTTAGCATGATGCTATTGCAAAACAACTTCGCAGTTGTCTCAGCAGTGGGTATGCAGTGACCTCTGGAGGACAGACCTGAGACCGGGTCTATTCATGCTCCAGACTCACTTTTGGGAAGTCTTAATTATGCTGAACACAGGTGTAGCTTCTCCAGCTCAGTCAAATCCTCTGCCTGCCCATACCATGACAAGAAACTCCTGACCTTCAGTCTTTGATGCTCCAAGTGCTACTATAGCAGTGTGGTAGACCTCCCTCTAACCCAGGGAGCCTTACGACATTTAAGTACCAGCTCTGACTGCACTAAGGTTTCTGAAGAATATTTTCTATGAAATCTCCATTTTTTTATTGCTAGGTTTCAAGTTTCACAGCATGCAGAGATGCCCTGGTAACCAGGCTGTGAAAGAGCCAGAAGTTAGGAGGAAGTAGAAGAAGGCTTGGTCCCAAGGGATCAGCTATCACAGAGATACAGCCACCAGCCACAGAACATTCAATTCAGTTTGCCTATTGGGAGAATTTCTTTAGTAGTGGTGTTGCAAGACACAGACGGTTTTTGCAGGATAAAGAACATTTCAAGCTGTGGCATCTTGAGCAGTGTTAACAGAGTGACAGTGCTACCTGTTCCTTCACATAAAAGCCAATAGGGGAAAAGCAAATGTGAAAGTGTTATGTCTCCACAGGTTTACAGTCCCTGTTTCTAAACCAAAGAGACAAAATCAATTAAAATATATATTATTAGGCAAAATATCTTTGACTGTTTCAGCATTTGTGCTCCTCACTGATCCAGACAAACTGCAGTAAATGATTTTCATGACTACCCTGTGTTGCAGTACAGCCTGAGTGCTGATCTTCTGAGAAACAGCATTTCAGCAAAGAAGCCCATCCACATCCTTGGATGTATTGTTAAGGGTGAAAACAGTAGGTCTAGGGAAATTATCCTCTCCTACTATTCATGTGGCACTTGTGACATCCTCTGGATTGCTGTGTCCAGTTTTGGACCCTCAGTAACACAGAAGACAGGGATACATTGGAGCAAGCTCAGCGGAAGGCCCCCGGTCCTTTGTCAGCCCAGAGAGGGGATGGCTTTGGGGTGTTTTGTTGCTTCTTCACCTTCCTGCTGGGGTGTGCAAAGAATCACAGAATTATAAAATGGATGAGGTTGGAAGGGACCTCTGGAGATCATCTAGTTCAACCCCCCTGCTCAAGCAGGGTCCCCTAGAGCACATTACCCAGGACTGTGTCCAGATGGCTTTTGAATATCTCTAGGAAAGGAGACTCCACAACCTCTCTGGGCAGCCTATTCCAGTGCTCAGCCACCCTCACAGTAAAAAACCTTTTCCTCATATTCAGATGGAACTTCCTGTGCTTCAGTTTGTGTCTATTGCCTCTTGTCCTATCACTGGGCACCACTGAGAAGAGTTTGGCCCCATCCTTTTCACATCCTCCCTTCAGATACTTACACACTGATCCTTCTCTTCCCAGGCTCCCTCAGCCTTTCCTCATATGAAAGATGTTCCAGTCCATTAATCATTTTAGTAGCTCTTTGCTAGACCCTCCTCAGGAGCTCCAAGTTTCTCATGTACTGGGAGACCCAGAACTGGACAAAATACTCCAGGTTAGGCCTCATCATGGCTGAGTAGGGGGAGGATCTACTCCCTCAACCTGCTGGCTGTGCTCACCCTAATGCACCCCAGGACAGCATTGGTCTTCTTGGCCACAAGGACACATCACTGGCTCATGGTTAGCCAGCTGTCCACCAGGACTCTCTTCTCTGCAGAGCTACTTTTCAGCAGGTCAGCCCCCATCCTCTACTGGTGTGTGGGGGGTTTCTTTCCCAGGTGAAGGACCCTGCACCTGCCTTTGTTGAATTTCAAGAGGTTCCTCTCTGCCCACCTCTCCAGCCCATCGAGATCCTTCTGAATGGCAGCACAGCACTTTGGGCTGTCAGCTATGCATCCCAGTTTTGTATCACCAGCAAACTTACTGAGGAGGCACTCTGACCCTTCATCCAAGTTATAGATGAATTAAGTTAAACAATACTGGCCTCAGTACAGACCCCTGGGGGACACAGATAGCTAGCAACAGGCCAGCAACTAGACTCTGTGAGGGATCACAACCGTCTGTGACCTGACATTCAGTCAATTTTCAATCCACCTCACTGTCCACTCATCTAGCCAACACTTCCAGAGCTTCTCTATGAGCATATCAATGTGCCCAAGCACATCCCTATCTACTCTCCCAGTGGAAGCAGACAATAGCTGTGCATAAAGCTGTTACCTGGATACAGCTGAGGTCTGCAGGCCAAGTGAAGTAAGAGGGCTATTTGTCTGAATGCAACATAAGTCAATACCCATGTCTCCCCATACTTTCTAACAAATTAGATAGGGCTCTGCAAGCAAAGGCTGATAGATAGGAAAGGGTGTCCCAGACTAGGAAGAAAAGTGTTTCAGAAACAGCCAGGCTCTAAAAGACATTGGCAGGGATACCTCAAGGACAAGTGAAATAGGTGCAGAACAATATGCCAAGACAAAAAATGCCCCCTGAACAGGTTGTTATGAAAGACTTCAGGGACTTCAGGTGTGAACATTGGCTTTGGCATAAAACATTTTCACTAGGCTGGAAGGATTAAAAAAACACTGCGGCAAGTTTATTTATCCAGGGCAATAACCTTTACATCTGTTAGCCCAGTTAGGATATAGTGGTGAAAGAGATGGAATTCAGAAAGCCAATCACTTCTGCAAATACATCTTTAGTTTACACACTACTGATTTTTACAGCCATTTATCTCAGGGCTCCTTTTTTTTTTTTTTTTTTTTTCCCTGGAAAACAAAATGATCAGTACAATTATCTAGCTCAGCAGATCAGGAGCTTCTTAGAAAGAGAACGTAGAATAGAATAGTTCAGGGTAAAGGATCACCTAGCCCAGCTGCCTGACTTCTTCAGGGTTAACCAAAACTTATAGCATGTTATTGTGGGCATTGTCCAAATGTCTCTTGAACACTGACAGACATGGGGCACCAACCATCTCTCTAGGAAACCTGTTCCAGGGTTTGACCACCCTCATGGTAAATAAATTTTTCCTTTTACCTAGTCTGAACTTCACTTGGAAGAGCTACCTCTCTTTCCATTCCCCTGTGTCCAGTTATTGGTTACCAAGGAGACCAGCAACTTCCTCTCCATTTCCCTTCCTTAGGAAGGTGTAAGGAGCAATGTGGTTGCCTCTTAGCCTCCTTGTCTCCAGACTAGACTGTCCAAGTGCCCTCAGTCTCTCCTTATAAGACTTGCCTTTCACCTCTTTTACCAGCTTTGTTGCCTTCCCTGGACACTTTGAAGGGCCTTAACATCTTTTTTAAGTTGTAGAGCCCAGCACCACACACAATATTCAAGGTGAGGCTGCACCAATACTAAATATAGCAAAAGAAACACCTCTTTTGGCCAGCTGGCTCTGTCTTATTTAACAGATCCTAAAATGCAGTTTGCCCTCTTGGCTGACAGGGAACACTGCTGCCTCATGATGAGCCTGCTGTTGACCAGCACACCCAGAGCTCTTTCTGCTGAGCTGTTCTCCAGTCGCTCATCTCAGTCTGTACCTGAGTCTGGCGTTACTCCATCCCAGGTACAGAACCTGACATTTACCTTTGTTGAACTCCAAGTATTTGCTAATTACCCAGTACTCAATCTATCTAGATCTCTTTGCAAGGCCTCTTGTCCCTCCAGGGAATCAACAGCACCTCTCAGTTTAGTATCAAACTTGATGAGGATGCAGTCCTCATAAAAATGTTTAATAGGACTGGCCCTAGAACTGACCCCTGCTGGTGATTGTCCACCAGTCAGACGTAACCCTATTTACTACAGTCCTTTGAGCTCAAGCCAGTTCATCACCCAGCGTAGTGTGATCCTGCTTATCTCACAGTTAGACAATTTGTCCAGAAGGATGAAAAGTTCTTACTAAAATCCTGGAAGATTACATCAACCACCTTCCCTTCATGCACCAAGGGGGTGATCCACCACTATCTCATCATAGAAGATCAGACTACTAAGTGTGAGAAACAAAGTTGTGTTTTTGCAGTAGAGAATTACTTTTCTGTGTTCCATGGTAGTTGTGTAGTCATAATAAGGAGAAATGCTAAGTAGATAAGTGGACAGTAGAAGGCCTCACTGTTCCAAAATAAGGTAGAAGCTTGAGAAAAACAGGTAGAGCAGTTTGGGATCAGTAAAACAAAGATCACAAGTTCTCAAAACATAAGAAAGGAGAAATTAAAGGGTTGAAAAAAAGAAAAATTGTACATATATGGTATAGAGGAGCATTGAGTAGCTTGTGAACCTGTAGTACTCAGCCAATGAAGAAACAGGGGAGGTGATCAGGCATTGGGTAATAGGGAATAAAAGGTTATGATTTGTTTACTAAAATGCACTCCTGATTGACAGGACGCCTGCCATTCGCGGGCACTCGCGAATAAAATAGCTTCACAGAAGATCCTGTCTGAAGAAAATTATTTGAGATTTTTCTCACACTAAGGCAGGACTTCAACTTGATGAACACATGCAGACTAAACCTCATAATAACTTTGTTAGTTAAATGCCTTTCAGTATCCCCCAGGACAATCTTCTCTATAACTTTCCCAGGGACTGAGGTTAGACTAATAGGTCTGTAGTTTTCTTGGTCTTCTCTCATGCATTCTGTAGATACGCATAATGCTGCCTGTAGTCAGCATGGCCCTCCCCAGACTCCCATGACTTTTGGTAAACTGTTGAGAGAGGTCCAGACATAATGTCTGATCTTGCTATAATGTCCACTAATTTCTCTAGCACTCTGAGATGAATTCCATCTAGCCCCAGGGACTCTGAGCATCATTTTCTGCCTTAGAACAACAGATCCCCTACTTTTCATCCTGCCACAGATGATAAATAAATAACAATAATAATTAAAACAAACAAACAATCAAACAAAAACCTCCAAGTTTTTTTTTGTTTTTTTTTTTTTTTCTCTTTGACTTTCAAATAGCCTGCAAGTATGAGTGTTTCACAAACAGCTTACAATGAGCATTGTATCTGAGACTGGACAATGCCTTACTTGAAGTTTCCACTGTGGAATAACCATTCAGTTAATCCTGAAGTTTTTGTTTTGTTTTGTTTTGTTTTGTTTTACATTCAATTCACATTCTCCCTTCTGAGTGGTTTTCCTATGACCCTGAGCAGACCAGAAGTCCTACCTGGCCATGTATCTGAATCCTGTCCCCTAGCCATGACCTGGTCATACTTATATGGTGTGCCTTTAGATGTTTCAAAAATATTTTTTGTGCTGGGGAGGTTTAGATTGGACATTAGGAAGAATTTCTTCACAGAGGGGTTGGTCAAGCATTGGACCAGGCTGCCCAGGAAAGTGGTGGAGTCTCTATCCCTGAAAGTATTTAAGAGACAGACAGACATGGCACTAAGGGACATGGCTTAGTGATGGGACTTGGTAGGTCAGGTCAATAGTTGGATTTGATAATCTTGAAGGTCTTTTACAACATAAATGATTCTGTAATACTGTTTCCACAGAAAGCAATTTCTCTACTGCTCCTTACAAGCTACCTGTGAGACAGCAGTAAAGTGTTCTCTAAAAGCTGACAGCTTTTCTTCAGCGTCGTTGTCCCTAGAGAAGCCTTACACCTAATGCTTTTTTTCACAGCAGATTTGTATAAATATCTTTGTAATTTGTCAAACATTTAATATAAAAAGGTTTCTATGGCTTGTTTTTAAGCTTTATTTTTTATTTTTTTTTCATTTTATATGGAAGCTCTGCTCTGACTTCATGGCTTGAAGGCTAGGCTATCTTTGTGTGAACAGGTTGGAGGTGAAGTTTTCTTTATATTGAAACTCAGTTATGTCTTAGATGTGGCATGAATGAGGATCTCTGAATGGAAGAATAGTGTCACTGTACAGTGTCAGAAGTTTGAGATACCTGAGATGGGAAAAACATTTCCTGCAGATGAATAAGTGCCTTTGATAAAGTAGGATGGGGAAGATCTCCAGCCTGTAGACACCTCCATACTGCAGTATCTACCCTGATATCCAATATGCTTCAGTCAAAATTCAGTTATTTCCATTCAACTTATTGCTGTCCCTCCTATTCCTTTCATAGAATAAGAAGGAAAGAAAAGAAAAAAGAATGGAAAACGAAACATAAATGAAGTATTGAAGAGTTGGGGAGGGAGGGGAGAGTTTCTTTTTTAGCATAAAAAAAGGAGGAGAGGAACAAGCAAGGACATCAGAATATGCCATTTAGCTAGAGATTTCTCACTAAAACCCTCTGAGACACTCCTGTAGCTACATAAAAACAAACGGGAACCCAGATACTCTTGACTCATGGCTAGCTCTTTTCTATTTTATTTAGCCCAAAAGGAAACATCTAAAATCTGGCTTTGTTCAGAAACCCATTGAGCAGAGCTTCCCACACCCCACTTCTTCAGAGGGGCAAAGGGCAGATAACCACCACAAAAACAATCATTTTAGTGGCTGCAAACTTGTTAGCAGGCCTCACTCACTAAGCAGGTTTGGAAATTTATCTGTTATTTTTCAGCTGCTCTGGCACTGGAAACTTCTTGAGGTAAATCCAAACATCCTTCTGTAATCTTTGCAGGTGATTGAGTTACTGGCATTTCTCCCCTTTTAATTGGCACAGAGTGAGACAGTGCTGTGGTATCTTCTAGTTTAAAGGAAATGCTTAAATCTATGTGTACTATCATCTACTTTTATATAATATATTTTATGTTTATAAATAATCTATTTATGTCCACCACTTCTCTGGGCCACCTGTGCCAGTGCTCAGTCACCCACACAGTCAAAAAGTGTTTCCTAATGTTCAGAGGGAACCTCCTGTGTTTCAGTTTGTGCCCATTGCCTCTTGTCCTGTCACTGGGCACCACGGAAAAAAGCCCAAGAGTTGCCCAGAGAAATGGTGGAGTCTCTCACCTTGAAGCTATTTAAAAGCTAACATATCTGGACATGCTCCTGGACAACCTACTCTAGGTGGCCCTCCTTGAGCAGGGGGGTTGGAGCAGATTACTTTCCAGAGGTTTCTTCCAACCTTAACCATCTTGTGATTCTATCTTATTCATAGGGCCAGTCATTCAGGTATCTTGATAACAGGAATCTTGACAAGGAACTTCTATTTCTTTTTCAAACTTAGTCTTCAAAGGGTAATAAACAGCCTAACACTGCAGCAGAAGATGTCTCTATGGTGGTGAAGTACCAGTAGTAAGCAGGGTAAAGATTTTTAACCAGCTTAAAATGCTGTATGAAGGAGCAGTTGTAGACCAGTGGATAATCCTTGACAGAGAATTTTGCCGTTGTTTTCACTTGGACTCAATTTTTACATAAGCATCTCTGAGAGTTTGTTTTGTAATTTACTTCTGTCATCAGGTCTAGACCAGATTGTTCAAAACATCTGCAGTTCAGACAGCAAGTATATTGTACATAAAACTCTAAGATATGGACTCCCTAACTTTCTAATATTTTTCTTGTGATCACACATCACAAGAAAGATCTTTTGTGTAAATGTATATGTTAATCCTTCTGGTGTCCACTGACTAGAGTGGGGTGCTCACTCATATTATTTCCAGACATTACATGGTCCCTTACTGGTAAGGCTAGAGTATTTCAACCTTAGCTGTGCTGATACTTTCTTAAATGTTATAATGCTACTGGTACCAGCACAGATAGTCACAGTGCAGTCTGCCATTCTCACCAATGCAAATCACTTTCATTGGTTCTGCTCAGGGCACAAAAAAGAATCATAGGACTGTGGGGTGCTTGCAAATACAGGCACTGGAAATTGGCTATGGGGAGGCACAAACAACAGAGACAGCTGAGAACTGAGATATGTAATAAAAAATAGTGACAGCTGGGTCTTTCTCTTGCCAGTGACCTAAACCAATTTTATTATAGTTTAATTTTATTAAAAATTATACTACCTGGCCAGTGTGGAGCCACGCATTTGTTCTTTATGAATTGCAGAACTCAACAACACAGCAATAAGTATGCAGCTGCATTAAAAA
Organism: Anser brachyrhynchus; assembly: GCF_964034855.1. Classification (NCBI taxonomy): domain Eukaryota; kingdom Metazoa; phylum Chordata; class Aves; order Anseriformes; family Anatidae; genus Anser; species Anser brachyrhynchus. The sequence continues at coordinate 24,620,335 of NC_137697.1, forward strand.
CAAAACAAAACAAAAAAAAACAAACAACTGCAACAACAACAACAGGCAGTATTGACCTTGAGTAAATAGCCAAGAATACAAGCTGGAGTAACTCACCATAGGGTGTCATCTGTGTCAACTATAAGAAGCTGTAAAAAAAAATGCACAGGCTTATGATTTTTCAGGCATTATATTTGTAAAGCTGATTTGCAAAATACCCATCCAGTCAAAATAATCACAACCATAAAAATTAAGCCTGTTAAAGCAGTATTTTCTATAATGCATACAAGTGTCTGGTGTTACACCAATGTTTAGTTTTTCCAAAATTTCATTCGTCTTTGTTACCTTGTTATCTTAAACGATATCACGTGACACGTATGGGACAATCATGACAAGAAGTAGCCAGCATGGGTTCATGAAGGGCAGATCCTGCTGGACAAACCTGATCTCCTTCTGTCACAAGATGACTGGTTTAGTACATGAGGGAAAGGCTGTGGATGTTGTTCACCACAATTTTAAAAAAACATTTGACACCATTTTCCACAGTATCCTTCTAGAGAAACTGACTGCTCATGGTTTGGAGAGGTATACAGTCCACTGGGTATCCTGATGGCCAGGCTTGAAGAGTAATAGTGAATGGAGTTCAATACAATTGGTGGCCAGTCACCATTGCATTTACCGGGGCTCAGTACTGGGGCCAGTTTTGTTTAACATTTTTATTAGTGTTCTGGATTAGGGGATCATGTGCACCCTCAGTAAGTTCACAGATGATACCAAGTTAGGCAGGACTGTTGATCTGCTCAAGGGTAGGAAGGCTCTGCAAAGGCATCTGGATAGGGTAGATTAATGGGCCATATCCAGTCACGTGACATTCAACAAGACTAAGTGCCGTGTCTTGCACTTGGGTCACAAAAAACCCAATGCAGTGGTACAGGCTTGGAGAAGAGTGTCTGGAAAGTTGCCCAGCAGAAAAGGACCTGGAGGTGCTGGCTGAGAGCCAGCTGATCATGAGCTAGCAGTGTGCTCAGGTGGCCAAGAAGGCCAATGGCATGCTGGCCTGCATCTGACATAGTATGTCCAGCTGGACTTGGGAAGTGATTGTCCCTTTGTATGTGGCGCTGGTGTACTGAGTCTGGCTAGGATGGAGTTAAGCTTCCCCACAGCAGCCCACACAGTGCTGTGCTCTGCACCTGTAGCTCAAGCAGCATTGATATTGCACCAAATTTTTGTCTTTTGCTGAGCACAGCATTAAGTTTCTCTCCAAACACACAAAGCCAGTAGGCTGGGAGCGAGGAGGGGACATTACCAAGGCAGCTGACGTAAACCCAAAGGGATATTCCATACCATATGATGTCACACTTAGCAGTAAAAGCTGGGGAAGGGGAAGGGGAAGGGGAAGGGGAAGGGGAAGGGGAAGGGGAAGGGGAAGGGGAAGGGGAAGAAGGGGGATTTCTCATTACGAAAACACCTGTCCTCCCAATAAATTGCTATATGTACTGAAGTCTTGCTTTGGTCAAGATGTGGCCAAACATCACTTGCTGATGGGAAGTGGAGAATAATTGTTTTCTCTCTTTGCTTCCATGCAGCCTTTGCTTGTTTTTCTTCCCTCTCCCCTCTCCTCTCCTCAATTAAATTGTTCTTATATCAACCCGTGAGCCTTTTTTTTTTTTTTCCTAACATATTTTCTCTTCCCACTCCTCTTCCTTTGAGGAGTGGGAGTAAGAGAGATATGTGTTGAAGTTTAGCTGCCCATCAGTGTAAAACCACCACAACTGGTGAGACCACACCTCAAATACTCTGTTCATTTTGGGGCCCCTCACTACAAGAAGAATATTGAGTTGCTTGAGTGTGTGCAAAGAAGAGAAATGAAGCTGGTGAAGGGACTAGAAAACAAGACTTATGAGAAGTGGCTGAGGGAACTGGCTTTGTTTAGTCTAGAGAAGAAGAGGCTGAGGGGAGACCTTATTGCTCTCTACAGCTACCTGAAAGGAGGTTGTAGCAAGGAGGATGTTGGTCCCTTTTCTCAGATGATGATAGGATGTGAGGAAACAGTCTCAAGTTGCACCAGGAGTGGGTTAGATGGGATAAAAGGAAGAATTCCTTCACAGAGAGGGTGGTCAAGCATTGGAATGGGCTGTCCAGGAAAGCGGTGGAGTGCTCATCCTTAAAGGTATTTAAGAGACATGTGGACATGGCACTAAGGGACATGGTTTAGTGATGGGATTCTGTTAAGTCAGGCTGATAGTTGGACTTGATAATCTTGAATGTCTTTTACAACATAAATGATTCTGTGATACCACCTGTTTTACCAGGCCCAAATGATTACAAAAGTAGTGTTTGTTAGCTATGATACTTGCTGGGTAAATACACATTGTGTCAATGATCCCGTGTGAATAACACTAGAAATGGAAGTTCAAGAGATTGAAGCATAGTATGAGAAGTGTTCATAAGCTGAGGGGAAACAAGTACCTATCTGCCTCCAACATGAAGTAGAAATGTTCTCCTAACTGCATTTTGTATTTTTGCAAAATTTCCTTGAAAATGTTGTGAAATAAAACACAAGTTTAAGTTTAGTTTAGTTTAGTTTAATTTAGTTTTGTTTTGTTGAATTAATTTCGAGAGGACAAAATATGATCCTCCAGCAACTTTTAGGGATGAGGTGTGAAACGCGCTTCTCTTTCAGAGGTACATTTTGTCACACTACCTTGCTGTAATCATTGACTACTCACACAATACTGATCCAAAACAAACTAAATGCTGTTCTCATTTGCTGTGTCTCTCCCAAGGTGTAGACGTTGCATTTAGTACCACCAGAATTTATGTAGAAAGCACAGTGCTGCAAAGCAGTGGAAAAATCTGTCACACTCCTGAGGTGCCTGGTTACTATGTCACAAGCCTTGCATCTTTATTTTCAGGTGTAAACAACCAAACACTATTTCTGCAATTGGCATTCTCAGTCCTTCTGGAAATCAGGAAGGCAGGGCTTGGAAGTGTCATGAACACACAGAATTGCACAGATGCCTCTTTTCTCTGACATTTGTCATTTTTTTTGTCCCAGAATCTGGTTTGGAGTCTCTTTTAAATCTCTGTTCTAGATACCACAACTACAGTTATAGCTAAACCGCACAAAGTACAGTCAGGCTGTTTACTGCTTCCCTGCATTCTGTTTTGTTATGAAGTAATAATATTGTTATTGTGAAGAATGTAAAGCAATAAAGAGAAAGTTTGCTAAAATCAGTGGCATACACAGAAATGGATGCAAAACTTGAAAAACTCTTGGATCTAGCCTCCACAATCTACTACTTAAAGCAATTCTTGACATTGGCTTAAACGGTCACAAATCTCTTTCCATTTTCTTTCCAAATAGGGAATATTTTTACAAACTGATCTTCTTAAAACTGCATACTGCTTATATGAATACACATAGGCAGAACCACTTTTTTTTTTTCATATAAAACAGTGTTAAATAAAATCATAGTATTGACACAAGAGGTCATTTCCTGTTTATTTGTATTATAGTCTACTTGCTATTAATATAGACACTATGGTTTTTATATAGCTTGCCAAGCTCTTAGGTAAGAACGGAATTTATTATGTCAACAGGATTTACTAATGTATTAAGTAGCAATAGTGAATGTTCTGTCTTGTTTGTTTAGGATAAAGTTAAATGTAAGAATTAGGCATTGGAATAGGCTGCCCAGGGAAGCGGTTGAGTCACCATCCCTGGAGATCTTTAAAAGACGTTTAGATGTAGAGCTTAGTGATATGGTTTAGTGGAGGACTTGTTAGTGTTAGGTCAGAGGTTGGACTAGGTGATCTTGGAGGTCTCTTCCAACCTAAATAATTCTGTGATTCTGTGATTCTGTGATTCTGTGAATTCAAGGACCTGTTCCAACATTCTTATTTACATGGTGGAGTTGCCAGTGCCCATTCTGTGTTCAGTTGTTCCCCTAGCTTCAGACTCAAAAGGTGAAACTCAATGCATTTTCATCTGCAGTGAGATAGAGCATAGAGGACAAAAAACAGGAAAAAAATAATGGAAAGATGAGGCTAAGGTCCCAAGAAATTCCATAATTACATGCAATATTAACATTGTGAAAAAGAAAGTGAAAATCCTGTTCGCACACTGTACAACGAATCTCAAAGTAGAAAGAGAGTGGCTGGAAAAGCTGCTGGCAGAGGACCTGGGAGTATGAGCCAGCAGTGTGCTCAGGTGGCCAAGAAGGCCAACAGCATCCTGGCTTGTATAAGAAACAGTGTGGCCAGCAGGACTAGGGAAGTGATTGTCCCCCTGTACTCAGCTCTGGTGAGGCCGCACCTCGAGTACTGTGTTCAGTTTTGAGCCCCTCGCTACAAGAAGGACATGGAGGTGCTCGAGAGAGTCCACAGAAGGGCAACGAAGCTGGTGCGGGGTCTGGAGAACAAGTCTTATGAGGAGCAGCTGAGGGAGCTGGGGTTGTTCAGCCTGGAGAAGAGGAGGCTCAGGGGAGACCTTATCACACTCTACAGGTACCTTAAAGGAGGCTGTAGCAAGGTGGGGATTGGTCTATTCTCCCACGTGCCTGGTGACAGGACGAGAGGGAATGGGCTAAAGTTGTGCCAGGGGAGGTTTAAGTTGGATATTAGGAAAAACTTCTTTACTGAAAGGGTGGTTAGGCATTGGAATGGGCTGCCCAGGGAAGTGGTAGAGTCACCATCCCTGGAGGTCTTTAGGAGATGTTTAGATGTAGAGCTTAGTGATATGGTTTAGTGGAGGACTTGTTGGTGTTGGGTCAGAGGTTGGACTAGGTGATCTTGGAGGTCTCTTCCAACCTAAATGATTCTGTGATTCTGTGAAAGACTTGCCAAGACTGTGCCATTTCTTACCACCTTTGACCACTGGAAAATCCTTAGCCATTATTTGTTGAAAAAGTACATTCTTTAGTGATATCTCTGATCTTTCTGAAGGAGGAAGAAAGATGGCAGAGGACTGAGACATCCACCTACTCAAAAGTTGAGCTAAAAGCCTATAAATGACAGAATAAGTTTTTCTCCCTCTTGAAGAGGATGAACCCATTTAAGTTTTCGAAGTTAGTGCCAAGAATCACTGGGCTTTGGATTTAAAAGTTCCAGTAGCTCACCAATCATCATTGCTGATTTACTGGTCATTTGCAGGATTTTAATGTTGATGGATTTATCTAACTTGCTTCATCTATGTCATGGAAGAGAAGTATGTGTGGTCTAATCAGACCCGGTTTTCTGCTTTTGTATATCTACAGGTCAATGTCAGTTGATTTCTCAGTACTGCAGGTAGTTAGAACAAGGTTAAATCAGAAGAGTTTGTAAATTAATTGACTCTGCATTTCTAGATGGCTGATCTGATTTCAAATAGCAAAGCTGTGAAGATATCAGCACCACTAGTTTGATGGGAGGATGCCAACAGAGGTCCTTATGAGTTCATTTGCTGAGCACTGTTAATTTATGAGTTTAAAGTCAAGGTGGGGGTGGGGGTAGGGTGGAGGTATGTGTATGTTTATTGGCTCAATAACTTTAATGCCAGCCTGCTAGTCTTATGTCAATATTCAAAAGGTGATATTATTGGACTGAGACCCTAAAATCATGGACAAATGTAACATGATTTTTATGAAGCTCATGACCTCCTTCTCTGATCTAAGAAAATAAGCAGTGCCAGCCTCTTTCCTATTGTGTTCTTCAACCTTGAGTTTAAGGTGTTTCGTTCAACCTTGTTGTTTCTTTCAACCTTGAACCAGCCTATATCATGTTCATTCTGTTCCTTTTCCTACTTTCTCTTTCTTTACAAAAGTATTTTCTGAGAGAAATACAGTTTAGGAATTACATGATTTTGCATACAGCAAGCAAGGTGGAGAGTGGAGAAACACTGTACAGTGTATTCTAAGCTACCCTTCAAACTTGTTCATTGTTTTAGAAGTTCATATAAGGCAGTGACATCATTCGTCACATTTGATATTTCCATGTTCTCTACTTGGTTTAAATGAGAATTTAATATGTGTTTGTTATTTGTGTCTAAACCAGGTTCTTGGTTTTGTTCTTAAACTTTTGTTTTGTTTTGTTTTTAATATGGCTTCAAGAAATATTGATTTAACAGTTTAGTAGCTGATATTCTTCCCCAACTTTGTAAGCTTTGTCAGTGAATTAATTTCTCAGCGTTGTTTATATGCAAGATTCTCAGGTCATTTAGGAGGATTTCCAAACTGACAGAATGCTAGAATCCTAGAAACAAAGAATCATAGAATCACAGAATGTTTGGGTTGGAAGGGAGCTTCAAGATCATCTAATTCCAACCCACCTGCCATGAGCAGGGACACGTACCACTAGACCAGGTTGCCCAGTGCCCCATCCAACCCGACCATAAACATTTACAGGGATGGGGCATCCACAGCTTCTAAGGCAACCTGCTCCAGTGCCTCATCATCCCCATAGCAAATAATTTCTTCCAAATATCTAATCTAAGTCTACCCTCTTTTAGTTTAAAAACATTACTCTGTGTCCTCTCACTACACTCCCTGGCAAAGAGCCCCTCTCCTGCTTTCTTGTAGGTACTGGTACATTCATTGTGAAGAGATGCCTCTGAGAAACAGCCATGGACATGTTGAGAGCTTGTGCGTAGAATTTAAGGGCCTGACCAACAAAGGACTCCTTGTGGTCAGGGTGTACTACAGGCTACCTGATCAAGGGGAGCCTGTGGATGAGGCCTTCCTGCTTCAACTACAAGAAGCATCATGCTTGCACACTCTCATCCTGATGGGGGACTTCAACCACCTTGAATGTCTGCTTGAAAATCTACACAGCACATTGTAAGCAATACAGGAGACTCCTGGAGTGCATTAAGGATAACACCCTGGTACAGGTATTGGACAAACCAAGCAGAGGAGGAGCGTTACTGGACCCGATGCTTACCAATGCAGATGAACTCATTAAAGAGGTTCAGACTAGAGGGGGTCCGGGCTGCAGTGACTGTGCCCTAATTGGGTTTGTGATCTTGAGGAATACAGGTCTGGTGAAGAGTAAAGGCAGGACTCCAAACTTCCAAAGAGTGAACTTCCAGCTAGTCCTAATCCTAGAGGGCAAGATCCCCTGGAACAATGTCCTTAGGGCCAAAGGAGATGAACAGAGCTGGCAAATCTTTAACGATGTTTTTCTCTGAACACAAGAACTCTCCATTCCCATGTGTAAGAAAGCAAGCAGTGAGAGCAGAAAACTGAGATGGCTGTGCAAGGACTTGTTTGTCAAACTGAGGAGGAAGAAGGAAATGCACAAGCAGTGCAAGCAGGGACATGTGGCCTGGGAAGAGTACAGGGATGCCATCCGGATATACAGGGATGAGATCAAGAAAGCCAAGGCACAGATGGAACTGAGCTTGGCAAGGGATACAAAAAAAAAAACAAACAAACAAACAACAAAAAAAAACACCTAACAAGAAGGGGTTCTACAGGAACATTGGCTAGAAAAGAAAGGCCAAGGAGGGTGTTCTCCTTCTGATAAGCAAGAAGGGAGAACTGATAACAACAGACATGGAGAAGGCTGAAATATTCAACAACTTCTTTGCCTCAGTCTTCACTGCCAGTCAGGCTTCCTATGTCTTTCACCTTCCTGAATCTGTTGGTGAGGGCTGGGGGAGCAAAGTCCTTTCCACTGCAACCGAAGAACATGTTGGAAATCGCCTGATGAAACCGAACAGATACAAGTCTGCAGGACCCAACGACGTGTATCTCAGGGTTCTGAGAGAACTGGCTGATGTAGTTGCCAAGCCTCTCTCTACCATATTTGAAAAGTCATGGCAGGCAGATGAAGCCCCTGCTGACTGGAAAAAGGGAAATATCACTCCCATTTTAAAAAGGGGTAGAAAGGAATACCCAGGGAAATACAGCCCAGTGAGCCTCACCTCTGTGCCTGGAAAGATCATGGAACAGATTCTCCTGGAACAATGTCAAGGAACATGCAGGACAAGGAGGTGATCCAAGAGAGCCAGCATGGCTTTACTCAGGGGAAATCTTGCCTGACTGATCTGGTGGTCTTCTATGATGAAGTGAGTGCATCAGATGACAAGGGAAGACCAACAGATGCCATCTTTCTGGACATCTCTAAAGCCTTTGACATGGTCCCACATTACATCCTTATGTCTAAATTGGAGAGAGATGGATTTGAAGGGTGGGCCATTCAGTGGATAAGGAATTGGCTTGAAGGCCACACCAAGCGAGTTGTGATCAATGGCTCTATGCCCAAGTAGAGGCTGGTGATGAGCGGTGTCCTTCAGGGGTCCGTCTTGGGACTGGTACTGTTTAATATCTTTATCAAAGACATAGACAATGACATCAGCTGCACCCTCAGCAAATTTGCAGATGACACCAAGCTGAGTGGTACAGCTGATATAACAGAAGGAAGGGATTCCATCCAAAGGGACCTGGACAAGCTAGAAAACTGGGCCCATGTGAACCTGATGAGAAGGGAGAAGGACTCATTGGGAGCAGCCCTGCAGAGACGGACTTGGGGGATATGGTGGATAAAAAGTTTGAAATGAGCCAGGAGTGTGTGCTTGCAGCCCAGAAGGTCAACGGCACCCTGGGCTGCATCAACGGAGGAGCGACTAGCAGATCGAGGGAGGTGATTATACCCTTCTCCTCTGCCTTTGTGAGGCCCCACGTGGAGTACTGCATCCAGATCTCAGGCTCCCAGCATATAAAGCATGTGGATCTGTAAGATCAGATCTGTTAGGAGGGCCACAAAGATGATCAGAGGGCTGGAGCACATTTTCTGTGAAGAAAGGCTGAGAGAGCTGGGGATGTTCAGCCTGAAGATGGGAAGGCTCCAGGGAGACCTCATTGCAGCTTTTCAATACCTAGAGGGGGCTTATAAAAAAGATGGAGAACAACTTTTTGGTTGGTGAGATATTGATAGGAAAAGGGGGAATGGTTTTAAACTAAAAGAGTGGAGATTTAGATTAGACGTTAGGAGAAAGTTCTTCACTCAGAGAGTGCTGAGGCACCGCAACAAGTTGCCCAGAGAGGTTGTGGATGCACCATCCCTAGAAGTGTTCAAGAACAGGTCAGATGAGGCCCTAAGCAACCTGGTCAAGTGGTTGGCATGTCTGCCTATGGCAGAGGGGTTGGAATTAGATGATCTTGAAGGTCCCTTCCAACCCAAACCATTCTATGGTTCTATGATATGATTCTACAAATCAGAGGGGTGGGGATTAGATGTGTGTATTTTACTCTTCCCCTCTCTCTGCTGAGTGTCCTACTGCTCTGCTCCCTCAGGATGACATCTGGGCTTTGACCATGGCTGTTGCAAGTAGACTTGCCTGCATCTTTGCATTTTTCTGTTTTTCCTTTTGTCTCTTCTTTTTCCCTATTTCATCTCTATTAATATATGCCTTATAAGCTATCTCAATTACTTGGGAAGTGGACACCCTGAAAGTCCATCTTTTTCTGGATATTCGGAGCTGACTGTTTACATTATTTACCTCATCATCTGGATTCAAATCTGTCCATTTTCCAGCTGCTTCACATAACCTTTCATAAAATGCTGAATAACACCAGGGCAGATGCTTATTCTCTTTATCAATTACCATAATCGATGCCTTACTAGCTTTAATTAATAATTTTCATTTTTTCTAATCTTATGGTCATTTCGTAAAGAAAAAAAAAAAGAAGGAAAAAAAACAAATCCACATAAGGTACTTCATCCCATTTTCTGGTTCTTCAACAAAATAACTGTAAAATACTATTGTATTCCGAAGAGCCCAATTATAGCCATCTTTCCACAGCCATCCACTTTATATTTAGGCCAGCACTGCATGCAGTATTGCTTTAGTTTTCCTTTAGTCAGCGGATTCCCTCTGAACATCCCAAAAGTGAACAATGGCTTATTTTGGAGGAAGGACTAGTCCCCATTTTTCCAAACAAATGGGTCTATACCCGCAACTCCATACACTCTGGTCATCACTGTCTGCACGTATGAAACTATTGCCAAAAGCCATCCCAGTCTATAACTTTAACAAAACCTCCAGACCACCTTTTTCGCTTCAGTCAAAACCAGTGTCTCACTTATGTTTGGGATTGCACTGTTGAGTTGCTTACCACCTCCAGACAGAGAGAGGATCCCAGGAATTACCAGTCAAAATGCTGGAGTCCTGGAGATCCATTCTCACCACCACTAGTCAGCAAGACAATTTGGCAAGGGTCTAAGGCTGTCCCATCTGTTTTGGCAAAAACCCTTGTCCAATGAAACATTTGGATTTGTTATCCAGTGTGCAATAAGCCAAATATGCACACTAGGTTTAGGTATTGTTTATTTCAGAGTGTGCAAGTCTGGGTACCAGGTGGTTTTCAACCTGCTGAGGCTCAGCAGCTCTCTGCTGTGGTTCACCAGACCTTGGGTGAGGATTTCTGGGAGGGATCTACCCTGGCACCCCACAACAAGTCTGAGAAAGGAAGGACAGAGAAGCTGCCTTCTCGGCCAGGGCAGAAGCTGGTCCTGAAGCTGCAGCCAGGCTGGCAGATGAATATGTAGCTGAACTCCTGTCCATGACACCAGTCCTGCAACCATCTGTTGATCTGCCAGATTCAACTGGCCCTTTCAATCCCCTCCCCTTTGACCAGCGGGACTGAATGTGGTGGTTTTACCTTGCTGGGCAGCTGAACTCCACCATGGCAGGGGGGTTGGAACTAGATGATTTTTGAGGTCCCTTCCAACCCAAGCCATTCTATGATTCTATGACCACAAATGCTCTCTCACTTCCCCTCCTCAAAAGAAGAGGGGGGGAAGAAAGTATGCTGGAAAGAAAAAAAAAAAAAAAAAAAAAAAAAAAAAAAAAAAAAGGTTGCGATAAGGATTATTTAATTAATTAAATTAAAGGGAAAAGAAAGAGGGGAAAAACAAACAAACGCCATGTGGAAGCACAGAGAGAAAAAAAATTACTCTCTACTTCCCATCAGCAAGCAATGTTTGGCCACATCACAAGAAGCAGGACCTCAATAGGGGTAGCATTTGGGAGGACAGACGTCTTCATAACGAGAGCCCCCCCTCTTCCTTCCCCTTTCCCACCTTCTATTGCTGAATGTGATACCACAAGGTAAGGAATATATCTTTGGTTGGTTTAGGTCAGCTGCCCTGGTGATGTCCCCTCCCCACCTCTTGCTCACCCCCTGCCTATTGACTCTGAGAGGGTTTAGAGGGAGTCTTGATGCTGTGCCAGCACTTCTCAGCAATAGAAAAAGCATTCATGTGATACCAATGCTGTTCTAGCTACAGGTGCAGAGCACAGCACTTGTATGGGCTGCTGCAGGGAAAGTTAACTCCATCCCAGCCAGACCCAGTACACAGATAAAAAAACTACCTTTGCTCCTGAGTCCTTTAACTGCTACTCCCAGGGCTCTGTGATCCCTCTTGATACTCCTCAGAGTGCTCCTGGCTGCATCACTGGTGCCCGTGTGAAACATCATCGGCAGATAATAGTCCTTAGGCTGTACAAGGCTTGGCAGTCTCCTGGTAACATCCCTCATATGAGCCCCTGATAAGCAGCAAACTTCACTCAAGAGATCAGGTTGGCACATGGGCACCTCCATAACTCTCAGAAGAGAGTCTCCTACTACTATCACCTGTTGCCTTTTCTTAGTTGGGCTAGTTATGTGGGGAGCAGACTGGGCTGTTTTACTCAGCTTCACCCTGCCTGCAGCAGATCTTTCCTTTTCAGTCTGCAAAGGGGTGAAGCGGTTCTGTAAGGGCACCTCAGGCTTTGGGGGACGACTCTTTCTCGTGCTGGTCCTTCTTGCCACCTTCCACCCTCCAGTGTTACTGGTCCTCCTCCCTTCTGTGAGTACTGGTGAGTTTCAGTCTGTTTTGCCACAGGCTGTGGGTCCCCTGCAGACTGTGTTAGGATCCAGCTAACTCCTCCTCAGCCTCTCTGATGCTGAGTAGCCTTCTCACTGCCTCTTGCAGCTCAGCTATCATCTGCAGGTAGTCCTCCACCTGAGCACACCTTTGGCAAGCAGGTCCACTGCCTGTCCCTGAACCAGGCAAAAGATTTAGGCACTTCCAGCAGTCAGAAGCCTGCACTGCACCCTCACCCCTCAGTAGCTCCGTCTGGGTGGAGGCATCAGCCACCACTGGGATAGATTGTGCAGCCAGAGCCACAGCCTTTTTTCCCTGAGACAAGTGCTCACAATTCTGCCTTAATGATCCTTAAGGCAGGAAAGGTGTGCACCATTGGCCTGTGGAGATCTGTGTTTAAGGTGAACTTGGCATACTTGCTGCCTCCCGCTTGGCCCGCAGACTGTCCCTCCCTCCCGGGGGGGCCCTACCTGCACCCTCCGTCGCGCAATGCCACACTGCCCCTGCCTGCTGCCCTGCACACTGGTGGCTCTCGCTGCCCAGGGGCTGCCTATGTAAGGGTGGGGTGTGGCCACCGCTCCTGGTTGCCCTGGCCACGCCACAGCAGCCGCTCACAATTGGGGTGCCGGTCCCTGGGTGCTCTTGGCGATCCTTTGGGGCTTCCCCGGCTGCAGAAAGCCCATGCATGTGCAGCTTGATCTGCCACTCTGCTGCGGAATGCGCCCGAACAGGGCAGATCGCTTTGGCGAGTGTGGTGGTTTTACCTGAGTGGGCAGCTGAACTCCACCACAGCCAGTCTCTCACTACAATTCCTCAAAGGAAAAGGGGGAGAAAATATGATGAAAAGGGCTCAGGGGTTTGAGGTAAGGACAGGGGGATCACACACCAGTTATTGTCATGGGCCAAAAAGACTCAGCGTAGGGAGATCAATGTAATTTATTGCCTATCAATAGCGGACTACAACAGTGAGAAACTAAAAGCAAACTCAAAACATCTACCCCACCATCCACCTTCTACCTCCTCCCTGTGCGCAGTTCAGGGGAACAGAGAATGGGGGCTGCGGTCAGTCCCTAACGCATTGTCTCCTTCACAGTCACTCTCTGCCTCTGCTCCACACGGTCTCCCTCCCACGGGATGCCGTCCTTCCCAAACTGATCCTGTGTGGACTTCCCAGAGGCAGCACCTCTTCAAGAACTGCTCCAACATGGCTCCGTACCATGGGGTCTATCTGTCAGGAGCAAACTGCTCCAGCATGGGTCCCCCACGGGCGGCAGCTCCCCCCAGACCCCCTGCTCCTGCATGGGCTCCTCTCCATGGGCTGTAGCTCCGGCCCAAGGCCTACTCCTGCGGGGGCTCTCCATGGGCTGCAGCCTCCTCTAGGCCACATCAACCTGCTCCACCGGGAGCTTCTCCACAGGCTGCAGCATGGATATCTGCTCCATGTGGGACCCATGGGCTGCATGAGGACAGCCTGCTCCACCCTGAGCCACAAGGCTCCTGACAGAGTTTCACAGGCACTGCAGCTACTCCAGTCCCACATCATGGCTGGTCCTGGGGCTTGCCCACATTGTCCATCACCTACTGTTGTAAGCAAAAAAATGGCTTCCTCATTCAAGGAATTTCTCCCTAACTAATTGATTTGTTGATCTGCAACATACTTACTACTGATTGTAGTGTTGAAGGAAAAGAAACTCAAGGGGAGAATGTGGTGAAGAGAGGGGATAGCAGGCCCGAGGGTTGTCAGGGAGGTCTCTGACCTGCAAGCTGCAGAGGCTCCAAGAAGAGGCAGGGGGTGTTGGAGGAGGGCAGCTGGTCCCTTCTCCACAAACAGTGAGGGGTCTCTGAGATGCTTTCCCAGGAGCAGGTGGCTGCTGTAGGGCTTAGAGGTGCTCAAGAGCAGCACAAGGTGAGGGGTGGCTGTGCCACGCAACTGCTGCTACTTGTGCCCTTTCTCAAGATGGCAGAGACATCACCTGTGAGGGAGGCTGCTGAAGGCCTGATCGTGGCCTGGGCCTCTGTGTGTGTGGCTCCGTCATCCGTTTGCGTGGAATGGGAACAGTACAGAGCAGGGCCCCATCTTTTCCCTCCCATTAGAGCCAACTCTAGTCATAAGCTTCCAAGAGCCACAAACTGACCCGTCCCACAGGAGATGCTGGGGTCCCTGGGCCTGTGAGAAACTAAGTTGTGTTTTTGCAGTAGAGAACTAATTTTCTGTATTCAAAGGTAGTTGTGTAGTCAGAACAACGAGAAATGCTAAGTAGATAAGTGGACAGTAGAAGGCCTCACTGTTCCAAAATAAGGTAGAAGCTTGAGAAAAACAGGATGAGCAGTGTGAGAACAGTAAAACAAAGATCACAAGTTCTCAAAACATAAGTAAGGAGAAAAAAAAGGGAAAAAGGAGAAATTAAAGGGTTGATCAAAAAAAAAATTGTATAGAGGAGCATCGAGTAGCTTGTGAACCTGTAGTATTCAGCCAATGAGGAAACAGAGGAGGTGATCAGGTGTCGGGTAATAGGGAATAAAAGGTTATGATTTGTTTACTATAATATGCTCCTAATTGACAGGATGCCCGCCATTGCAATCGCAAATAAAATAGCTTCACAGAAAATCCTGTCTGAAGAAAATTATTTGAGATTTTTTTCACAGGCCACAGCACAAGGAGCTGCTGGTGCTCATGTGTCCCAGCGAGGATGGGGAGGAACAGTGGCCCCATGGAATGTCACACTGGTCGCTGGAGCTCCCTCCTGATGACGCGGGGCCAGAGCTACACGCAGCCCCAGCCTGGTATCACCCAGAGCTGACACCACTCCCTTGCCCCAGGGGGACACCCTGGCCACCAGGCTTGGCACTGCCCAGGCAAAGAAGAACACAGAGGGCCATGCCCAGTATCCCTTGTATCACCCATGCTATCAGACTGGCTGCACAGCACCCCTCTTGCACCCTGTGCCCCTACACAGGGACTCTCCTTGTCTCTCATGAGTGTACAAAACACAATAAATGGTCCCCTTTTTCTAAACAGGATGAGGTGGGTTGACCCTGGCCAGCAACTAAGAACATGCTAGGTTGCTCCCTTGGACCCCAGTGGCACAGGCAGACATTCACCACCCCCTACGAGGAGACCGATCTCCAGCCAGTCGTCGTACCATGGCTGCTTTGTAAAGACCAAAGCCCATGCTATATGGTATGGGATAGACCTTTGGTCCGTCTGGGTCAGCTGTCACAACTGTGTCCCCTCCCAAACCCTGGCCTGGTCTCAGCCTATTTGCTCAGCAGGGAAGACTGAGAAACAGAAACCCTTGACACAGGCAGTGCTCAGAGGTACTCTACACCTTTGGAGGCTTATCAACATGGTCTAATCACAAGTACAAAGCATAGCACCATCCAGAAAGGCTGCTACTGAGGAAGTCAACCTCTTTGCAGCCAGGCCCAGGCCTGCAACACAGGGCTGTATGGATGCGAGGAAGAATCAGCATGGCTGGAAAAAATGCTGTGCCACACAGAGACACCAAGCTGCCTTTGTCACTGTGTGCCAGTGTTTAGTTTCCCTTCTTCTCTGAAGAGGCGCAGAAATGGAGCTGTTGTGTCCGGAGGGAGTAAAACTCTCCTTCCCTCCTCAGGTGTGGTTTCATAGGGGCTCTCCAGGAGGGCTGGGCCTTGCCCATGGACATGACGAGCAACACTCGACACAGGACCACACTGGTTAAGGATAAGAAAAAATGTTTTTATAAATATATTAATGGATGTTTTTATAAATATATTAACGGCAAGAGGAGGACCAAGGATATTCTCCATACTTTACTGGATGCAGTGAGGAACATGTCTACTGGGGATAAGGAAAAGGCTGAGTTTCTTAATGCCCTCTTTTCATCTGTCTTTACTAGCCAGACCACTTATCCTCGGGGTACTCAGCCTTCTGACCTGGAAGTCTGGGATGGGGAGCAGAAGAAACCCCCCACAATTCAGGTGGAAACAGTTAAGAGACCTGCTGCTCCACCTGGGCTGTCACCAGTCCATGGGGCCAGATGGGATATACCCAAGGGTGCTGAGGGAGCTGGCAGACATGAAAGTCAAGCTGCTTTCCATCATCTATCAGTGGTCATGATCAACTGGAGAGGTCCCAGATGAATGGAGACTTGCTAATGTGACGCCCATCTATGAGGAAGGCCGTAAGGAGGATCCAGGGAACTACAGGCCTGTCAGCTTGACCTCAGTGCCAGGGAAGGTGAATGCCAGGTCATCTTGAATGTAATCATGCAGCATATGTGGGACAACTAGGGGATCAGGCCCAGTCAGCATGGGTTCATGAAAGGCAAGTCCTGCCTGACCAACCTCATCTCCTTCTATGACCAGGTGACCCACCTGGTGGATGAGGGAAAGGCTGTTGATGTAGTCAGCCTAGACTTTAGGAAGGCCTTTGACACAGTCTTCAATAGTATTCTCCTGGAGAAGCTGGCAGCCCATGGCTTGGACCGATACACTCTTTCCTGAGTCAAAAACTGGCTGGAAGGAGAGGCCCAGAGAGTAGGGGTGAGCAGAGTGAAATCCAGCTGGTGACCAGTCACCAGTGATGCTCCCCAGGGGTCATTGTTGGGGAAATATCTTTACTGAAGATTTGGATGAGGGAATTGAGTGCACCCTCAGTAAGTTTGCAGACGACACTGAGCTGGGGGGAAGTGTCGATCTGCTGAAGGGTAGAAAGGCCCTGCAGAGGCACCTGAACAGGATGAGTAGATGGGTAGAGGCCAATGGAATAAGGTTTAACATGGCTAAGTGTTGGGTCCTGCACCTTGGCCACAATAACCCCATGCAGTGGTACAGGCTTGGGGCAGAGTAGCTCAAAAGCTGTGCAGAGGAAAGGGATCTGGGGGTGATGATTGATGCTCACCTGAACATGAGCCAGAAGTGTGCCCAGGTGGCCAAGAAGGCCAACAGCATCCTGGCCTGTATCAGAAATAGTGTAGCCAGCAGGACCAGGGAGGTAGGTGACCAACCCCTGGTACTCAGCTCTGGTGAGGCCGCACCTTGAGTACTGTGTTCAGTTTTGGGCCCCTCATTACAAGAAGGACATCAAGGCCCTGGAACATGTCCAGAGAAGGGATACAAAGCTGGTGAAGGGCCTGGAATACAAGTCCTACGAGGGGTGGCTGAAGGAACTGAGGTTGTTTAGTCTGGAGAAGAGGAGGCTCAGGGGAGACCTTGTTGCTCTCTACAACTACCTGAAAGGAAGGTGTGGGGAGCTGGAGGTCGGCTTCTTCTCGGAGATAACTAGTGGTAGGATTAGAGGGAATGTCCTGAAGTTATGCCAGGGGAAGTTTAGGTTGGAAATTAGGAGACATTTCTTCTCAGAAAGACTAGTCAGGCACTGGAATGGGTTGCCCAGGGATGTGGTGGAGTCACTGTCTCTGGGGATGTTTAAGGAAAGATTGTATGTGGTGCTTAGGGACATGGTTGAGTGGGTGACATTGGTAGTAGGGTAATGGTTGGACCAGATGATCTTGAAGGTCTTTTCCAACCTTATTGATTCTATGATTCTATTACCCAGATGTGCTGGCACACAGGTTGCACAGGCTGCGCCAGGAAAGCTGCAGGGTCTGTCTCTGCCCTGCAACCCTCAGTAGCCCCAGCTGTGATGTTGCAGCCATGACCTTACTCCAGGTGGGGCCAGGACTGTATGAGGTCATGGATGACCACCCTTAGAAGCCCCACTGGGCCACCACCTGGCACTGTGGGCTATGACCGTGTGGCAGGAAGGAGCTCCAAGTGTCCTGGCAGCTGTGTGGCCGTGGCAGGTGTCCTCCTCCTAGGGGTAGGTTTGGGCCTTTAGTCCTAGAGGCCTTTTTTCTGGGCAGGCAACACTCCTGCAGTTGCAGGAGGGTGTAAGCTCAGTGTAGAGCTTGGTTTCTCCCCACCGTATGGAGGAGAAAGGTTGCCCCAAAGTCGCAAGGGGCAACAGCTATCCCATCGAGGAGAGGAGCTGGCAGAGACATAGCGAGATGTGCAGCAGGGCCCAGCCAGCTCCTGGAGAACAAGGATTTGGAGAAGCTGTTCCTCCTGGGGACATCAGTTGGTGGTAGGGCAGACAGAGCCCAAGGCAGTGCTGGAGAGGATGCAGTGGGACACTTGATGAGAGCTGTCGGCAGAGCAGGAGCTCTGGGGATAAGGAAAACCACCACCAGTGGGGAAGAGGTACACAGCTGAAAGCCTGGCTGACACCCCACCTCAGACCAAACCCCGTGCTGCTTCTGCTGGCTATGGCTGAGGGTCCTGGCCAGGGGACTCCAGAGATCCCTGCTGCTCTCCTCCAGAATTGGTCTCTGGGTACCTGCTGCAGGCACCATGCAGTTGTGTCTGGCAGTCTTCAGCTGAGCCACAAGAGAGCGCAGTCGTTGCTCCACCCCATGCTGCTGCAGCCTGCTGAAGCCCCGCAGCTTTCTGCTCTGGTTCACCAGCCCTGGGGTGCAGGTTTCTGGGAGGGCTCTGCCCCTGTGCTGCAGGGGCTCCAGAAAGTAGTGGGTGCTTTGGAGGTGGGCAGCTGGTCCCCACTCCACAAACGGTGACGGGCCTCTGAGGCGCTCCCCCGAGAGCAGGTTGATGCCTTGGAGCCCAGTGGAGCTTGAGGGGAACACCCCAGGGGAGAAGCAGCTGTGCCACCTGGCTGTGGTGTTGCTTGTGCCCTTTTGCACCAAGATGGGGACGTCTCATGGGCGGGAGGCCTCCCAGGGTTTTTCTGGTGCTACAGTCTTGGGGCATGCAGACAGCTCCCATGTCCATCAGTGACATAGACAGTGGGATTGAGTGCACCCACAGCATGTTTGCAGATGACACCATGCGGAGTGGTGTAGTTGATACAGCAGAAGGAAGGGATGACATCCAAAGGGACCAGGACAAGCTTGAGAAGTGCGCACGTGTGAACCATATGAGGTTCGACAAGTCCAAGTGCAAGGTGCTGCACCTGGGTTGAGGCAATCCCAGACAAGAGTACAGACTGGGAGAAGAACTCATTGAGAACAGCCCTGCAGAGAAGGACTTGGGGGTTCTGGTGGAAGAAAAGCTCAACATGAGCTGGCAGTGCACACTTGCAGCCCAGAAAACCAACTGCATCCTGGGCTGCATCAACAGAGGAGTGGCCAGCAGGTCGAGGGAGGTGATTGTGCCCCTATATTCTGCCCTTGTGAGGCCTCACTTGGAGTACTGCATCCAGGTTTGGGGCCCCCAGCACAAGAAGGATGTTGATCTGTCAGAGCGGGTCCAGGGGAAGGCTAGGAAGTTGAGAAGATATCTGAAGCCCCTCTCCTATGAAGATAGGCTGAGGGAGTTGGGTTGTTGAGCCTGGAGAAGAGAAGGCTCTGGGGTGACTTCATTGCAGCATTTCAGTACGGAAAGGGGGCATATTAAAAAGATGGAGAGCAACATTTTGCTCAGTCAGATAAAGACAGGACAAGGGGATTGAAGCCATTCTATGATTTTATGTTCTCCAGTTCCCATTGCATGGAGACACCACAGCCTTGCATATTTTTCTTCTTTTTCTTCTTCTTAAAGGTGTACCCATAATGAGGCAGGTCAGGGCATGTCTCAGCAAGGGCCTGCAAGCTGGAGGAAATAAGAGTAAGTCCAGTGCTGCTTTGCCAGGTCCAGTCCTCAGGGAGGCACAGCGAGAGTTCCTCTTTGCCAGAGCTGGAGGAGATGACGTTGCCACAACTGTGCCCGTGACCCCACAGGGGACTGCAGGCTGCCTTGCTCCAGGCATGACTCTTCTGCACAATGGTTTGCCAATAGGCTGAATGAAAAGTTGAGGGCAAGTGCCCATAGGCTGCCAGGGCCTGATCACAGGGCAGCCAGCTCTCCCAGAAAGCCTGAGATCCTCCCCATCCCTCCTGCCTGCCTGGGTGCACCTGCTCCCCAGGGGTATTTATATATAAGAGAGATGAAATTTCATGAATAAAAATGGCCCAAAGACTCTCAAGACACTTATTTTGTATATGATGAAGGAATTGCCATGAGGCACAGTGCACTCATCCTATGACAGTGCACGGGGAAGGCTTCTTCTTCTACTGATTTTTTTTTTTTTAACTTTAATCATTTCTACTACATATTATCATAGAATCATAGAATATCCCGAGTTGGAAGGGACCGATACGGATCATCGAGTCCAACTCCTGGCACTACACAGGTCTACCCAAAAATTCAGACCGTATGACTAAGAGTCCAAATGCTTCTTAAACTCCAACAGGCTTGGTGCAGTGACTACTTCCCTGGGGAGCCTGTTCCAGTGCAAGACAACCCTCTCAGTGAAGAACCTCTTCCTGATATCCAGCCTGAACCTCCCCTGTCGCAGCTTGACACCATTCCCTCAAGTCCTATCGCTGATCACTGAAGAGAATAGACGGGCACCTGCCCCTCCAGTCCTCCTCATGAGGAAGATGTAGACTGTGATAAGGTCTCCCCTCAGCCTCCTCTTTTCCAAGTGACCTCAGCCGCTCCTCATACGTCTTCCCCTCTAGGCCCATCACCGTCTTTGTAGCTCTTCTCTGGACACTCTCTAATAGTTTCGCACCCAGGCCCTGCCCCAGGGAGGCTCTGGGTAGGCTGGCACCTACCTCTCTGCGGGGCTCTGACATGTGCCCTGATGGGCATCCTCCAGAAGGGTTCTCAGGCTTTCCTGCCGCTTCTTTTCCTAGTCTCAGTCTACAGCACTGCTTATTATCTAAGTACGGCCATGCTCGTCCTCCAGAGATGCCATGACACAGGTGTCTCCATGCTGTGAGTACAATTCTTATCCAGTGCGGACCCAGAATTTAGGCTGCTGGAGGGTCAGGATGAACAGGGGCATGCTAGGGTGCTTCCCACCAGGAGGCCATGTTTCCTTCTGGCCATAGCTCTGGCACTGCCAGGGCTGTGGTGGTCACTCTGGTCTCCTGGACAGTCCCACTCCCACACATGGGTGTTGTTGGCTGACACCTCTGCTGCTGGAGAGGTAACATCAGTGTATCCAAGTGCTTGCAGCCAGGATAGTGCCTCTGCTGGGGAAGGCTTTGCCGCAGGAATGACCAGTGTCTGATTGCGGCCATGGTCTTCTTGAAGAGACCCCACAACACAGGAATCCCTCTTCTTAACGCTTCTTTCAATTCATTCTCTGCCTAGCTTCTATTCGTGCTTGGGATTGCACCGCGCCCAGTGCAGGACCTTTCACTTGGCCTTATTCAACTTCATGAGGTTCACACATGTCCAACTCTCAAGGCTATCCAGGTCCCTCTGGATGGCATCCCTTCCCTCCAGTGTGTTGACCACTTCACACAGCTTGGTGTCATTCCTGGGGGGGTGCACTCGATCCCACTGTACACTTTGCTGACAAAGTTGTTACATAGCTCATGTCCCAAAACCAACCCCCAAGGAGTGCCACTCATCACTGGTCTCTACCTGGACATTGAGGCATTGACTGCTACTCCTTGAGTGCAACCATCTAGCCAATGCCTTACCCACCAATTGGTCCATCCGTCAAATCCATGTCTCTCCAATTTGGAGACAAGGATATAGTCTGGGACAGTGTCAAATGCTTTGCACAAGTCCAGGTAGATGATGTCAGTTGCTCTTCCCCTATCCACCAGTTCTGTAACCCCATCAGAAAAGGCCACCAGATTTGTCCAGGTACCATCTGCCCTTAGCGAAGCCATGCTGTCTGTCAACAATCACTTCCTTCATTTCCATGTGTCTTAGCATAGTTTCTAGGAGGATCTGCTCCATGATCTTGTCAGGCACAGAGGTGAAACTGGCTGAATTTCTGTGTCTTCCTTTTTTTCCTTTTTAAAAAATTGAGTTATCAGTCAGTGGGAACTTCACCAGTCTGCCATGACTTCCCAAATATGATGGATAGTGGACTAGCTTTTTCATCCGCCAGTTCCCTCAGGACCTGTGTATGCATCTTATCAGGTCCCAGGGACTTGTGCACCTTCACATTCCTTAGATGGTCTGATATCCTACAGTGGGTGGTTCATCATTTTCCCAGTCCCTGCATTTGCTTTCTGTGACTTGTGCAGTGTGGCTAGTGCTTTTACTGGTGACGACTGAGGCAAAAAAGTCATTAACTCAGCCTTCTCCACAACCCAGGTAACAGGCATCCTATTTCATTCTGGAGATTTCCCACAACTTCCGTGCTCTTCCTTTTATCCCTGATGTACCTATAGAAGCCCTACTTTTGCCCTTGACATCCCTGGTCAAATTTAATTCTAACAGGCCTTTATCATTCCTAACCTGATCCCTGTCTGCTTGGATGATTTCTCTATACTCTTCCCAGGCTACCTGTCCTTGTTTCCACCTTCTGTAGGCCTCCTTTTTCTGTTTGGCTAGGAACTCCCTGTTCACTCATACAGGTCTCCTGGCATTTTTGCCTGACTTCCTTTTTGTCAGGATGCATCACTCCTGAGCATAGAGCAGGTGATCCTTGAATATTAATGTTTTTAGGCCCCTATTCCTTCCAGGGCTTTGTCCCATGATACTCTACCAAAAAGATCCCTGAAGAGGCCAAAGTCTTTTCCCCTGAAGTCCAGGTGTTATGGATGAAATTTTTATGCAGGTCTGATATAGCAGTAATTTAAGATTTATTAATAACTTTATGGTAAAATATATATTAGATTGTGTGAATTTTTTCCTTAGCAGCACTTAGTCATCAGTTAATCATTAGCCTATTTAAAACCATAATTCAATAGTGTTTGCTACAATCGAAATAGTGACTTAGTTAAAGATTCATAAATGTCAAGGTTCACATAAGACTTACGGCAAGGTATTGGGGATTCCTACACAGCAACGTATTGGGATTTCTATATTGGATTTCTATACAACAAGGTATTCGGTATTTCTAAACTCAGTTGGGCAGTCAATAACTTTTTCTCTTTTGGTGAATTACCATTCTCTGTCTTGGTATATTCAGTGGATGATCTTTGAACCTTGAGAAGTCGTCAGACTTTTAGTGAATTATTCACTCTTCTCTACATTGGCATATTCGACAGATGGTCTTTGAACCTCAAGGAGTCTGCCCCAAGAGGTGTCCCACATCAAGGGGAGATCTTATGTTACAGCCAGCTCTGGTCCTGGAGAGTTCCAAGGGTCTCTTTGCTTAGGAGCAATATTTATAGGACTGCGAGATGATTGGCTTTAGTCAGTATGTTTCCATCCTGGCCATGATTCAGGTTGGGTAATTCTGGTGTTTTCTACCAACTGTACAGTTTCAGTACCTTCCAGGTTCTACAGTACTGCTATCCAGGTAACAGAGTTCCACGTACAGTTAGGGTGTGCCTAATTGTCCTAACTCACTGCACTTGTAACAATGGCAAGGACATAAGGCTAGTTTATGCAGAGTAGTGAGCTTGCTACGCGCCCTCTTTGCGGTAATCAGGATCCTAAACACCATTTCATGGTCACTGCAGATAAGGCTGCTCTTGAGCTTCACATTCCCCACCAGCCCCTCCTTGTTTGTGAGAATGAAGTCCAGTATAACACCTCTCCTTGTTGGCTCCTCTGTCACTTGGAGAAGGAACTTATCATCAGTGCATTCCAGTAATCTCCTGAATGCCTGTGCCCTGCTGTGCTGTCACTCCAACCGACAATGGGATGGTTGAGGTCCCCCATGAGGACCAGGACTTCTGAGTATGAGGCTATTCCCCTTTGCCTGTAGAGGGTCTCATTTACCCAGTCTTCCTGATCAGGTGGCCTTTAGCAGACTCACACTACCATGTCACCTGTCCCTGCCCTCCCTTTAATCCTGACCCATAACCTCTTGGTCAGTTCCTCATCCATCCTCAGGCAGAGCTCTATGCACTCTAGCTGCTCATTGACAGAGAGGGCAACAAATCCTTCTCATCTCCTCTCTCTGTCCTTCCTAAAGAGTCTGTATCATTCCATCCTAACACTTCAGTCATGGAAGCCAACCCACCATGTCTCTGTAATGCCAACGAGGTCTTAGCCCTGAAGGCACACATACATCTCTAACTCCTTTTGTTTATTCCCCATGCTATGTGTGTTAATATAGAGGTGTTTAAGTTTGGACTACAGTAAAGCTGTGACTGGAATGGCTTGGATTTCTTAATGCTGCTCTTCAGGTGCTTTCCTGCTGACTCATGATCCTTCTCCAGGCTCTGGACATCTATTGCTGACACTGGCATCAAACTGGGAGGAGCAGGATGGACTGAGGTTTCCCTCCCCTGGCAACTTTAGTTTAAAGTCCTCTTCACCAGTTTGGCAAGCCTATGACCAAAGACGCTCTTCCCTTTCTCTGATATGTGGATCCCGTCAGCCCCCAGCAGACCAGGTCTCTCAAAGAAAGTCCCATGGTCCAAGTAGCCAAACTCCTGGCTGAGTCACCAGTCCTGTAACAATTTGTTGATTTGCCACATTCAGCTAGCCCTTTCAAATCCTTTCCCTGTGACTGGGAGGACTGGTGGAAAACTACCTGTGCTCCTGAGTTCCTTAGTGCTTCTCCCAGGGCCCTGTAATCCCTCTTGATAGTCCTCAGACTTCTCCTGGCTGTATCATTGGTGCACACATGAAACAACAGCAGTGGACAGTAGTCAGTGGACTATACAAGTCTTGGTAGTGTCTTCATGACATCCCTGATCCAAGCTCCCTGTAAACAGCATTTCTCTTAAGAGTGGGTCAGATCAGCAAATGAGTCCCTCCTTACCACTCAGAAGAGAGTTGTCTACTACTGTCACTCACCACCTTTTCTTAATTGTGCTTGTTGTTACACAGGGAGCAAATCAGGTTGCCTTACTTTGCTTCAGCCTCTCTCCTGATGTGACAGGATACACAATTACCTGCCTCCAAATAGACTTTTTGCCTCTGATCACCACTTTCTGGACCCAGCCATTCTGCCCATTTTCAATCCTCTCCAACACTGTACCGTTCTGTAATGTTACTCTGCTTTAGGCAGCTCCTGCAGCTAGGACAGATCCTTCTGTAGGACTGACTATTCCACTTTACAGCAGAAATTTGAAGTCGCACAACTGAAGAGTTACTACACTGTCCTGCTGCCAAACGTATGCTCACTAATACAGCAGCTCATTAATACAATTGATGAAGCAGATGCAGTTCTAAGCTTGTTGGGTGGAGAAGGAAATGGGCATTTAACCACTAGTGGTATCTACCAGGTTCACCTTCCAGGGGTGCAACATCTTCTTCCATCTCTAAAATTCTGACCTCCTGTCCTGATTTTGTCAGGGATAGAGTTAGTTTTCATCCTAGTAGATGGTATGGTGCTCTATTTTGGATTTAGGATGCAAATAATGTTGATAACACACTGACGTTTTAGTTGTTGCTGAGCAGTGCTTACCCTAAGGGGAGGACTTTACAGCTTCTCGTACTGCCCTACCAGCCAGGAGGCTTGGGGTGCACTAGAATCTGGGAGGGGACAGAACCAGGACAGCTCACCCAAACTGGCCGAACTGATATCTCATGACATCATGCTGAACAATAAAACTAGGGAAATTAGTCAGGGGTTGTAGCAGCTGCTTGGGGTCTGACTGAGCATTGGTCAGCTGGCGGTGAGCAATTGCATTGTGCATCACTTTCTTGGTATATTCCTTTATCATAATTATTATCATTATTTCCTTTTCTCTTTTTTTTTTCCTTTTTTTTTCTTTTTTTTTCCTTTCCTGTTAAACTGCCTTTATCTCAACCCATGAGTTTTACCTGGTTTTTTTTTGTTTGCTTAGTTGTTGTTGTCGTTGTTGCTGTTTGTTTGTTTTTTTCTGATACTCTCTCCCATTCCACTGGAAGAAGGTGCAGATAGTGAGCGAACAGCAGTGTGGTGCTTAGCTGCCTGCCTGTTTAAACCACAACACCTCCACATGGAATCAAAGAGAGCACAATGAGCATTTTCTCATACAACCAATATATTCATTTACACAATACCATCTTCCAATAAAGCATCCTCACTTCTGAACAAAAACTTAATTCAGATTATTCACAACATTTCTTAAAGTCAGTTTCATTTACTCAACATTTGCACGGATGTTGAAAGAATATCACAGCCAAATTACCATAATTTTTTACTTGCTTACCTTTTATTTTACTTTAGCTATAACATAACAACATAACATTTTACAAGAATTTTGCTTTAAAAATTGAATTTATAAGAGAGCAAAAATTATTCTCATGCCCCATTTCTATTTGTTAAAGGTTCAGGCCAGGCCAGGCTCGCCTCACCGCAAAAAGGAAGCCTGCAGCCATGGGTTTCACAAGCACTTCATGCCGTTATGGACACAGTACTCCAGCATCCCATAAAATTGAGCACAAGTATCAAACTGAGAACAGGAAAGCTTCACATTTCACCAGCACGGTTGCTGGCCTGTTCTGCACATATTTTTCTAAAAAGAGAACCATCTCCATTTGCCATGGGAGACCCCAAAGGAAAGCTAACCTTCATGCTTCCTTCTGAGGATCACATCAGTACCGTCAGTGGAAGTCAGCAGTTACATAAGGACAGTGCAGTCGAGACTGAAACAAGGACCAGCTGTCTCCTCTGAAGTGCAATGCTTTAACCAGTAATTAGTGCTATTTTGGGACAGCTAATGTGCAGGACCGACCACACCATTTTAGACATGCACTCTGCACAAACTCCCACATCGCCAAGACACCATCTTTTCTGTCAATACATCACAAAGCCAGAACACCAAACAACTAAAAAAGACTTACTGGGGCTTTTCAGAGATTTGATTCAACAGCACGGTATATCGTCTTCTGAAAGGTGGGGTAGAGAGACAATCATTACCCAGGTGAAATAATGAAGTCACATGGCCTTTATAAGTTACATGATGCATCAAACAAGACATAATAGGGCTAATTCTTCCCACTAGTAAAAGAAATCTCTGAGGATAGTGTAATTGTTCCTCTCAGATAAGACAAGGTTGTAGAAATGGAGGTAACTCCCATCAGCAGTGCACTGTCTCCTTTCCCAGAAGTAGCTGCTCACAGCAGTCTGGTAATTCTTGTGCTCACCGTTTCTCTGGGAAAGCAACAAGAAACACTCTGAGCCTGCAGGCACAAATGGAGGCAGCACAGTGAAAGGTAGTCATTACCATAAAGGATCACTGAATATTTCTTCTTACTCAAAGGGAAATAAATAACTAGATAGATAGATAGATAGATAGATAGATAGATAGATAGATAAATGAGGAGACTACAAGTCACCCTCACCAGCGGGCACAGTGGGACTGAGAGGACTGCCCACCTGCACAGAGCCTGCCTATTCCTACCATCCCTGGGGAGCTCCTTATGGTCCCAGGGTTCTTTCTTATTAAGAAATTCACTATTATTTTAAAAACTAATCTTCACCAGAGTAGCCTTTCTGTAGTTTTTAAAGTTGGTCTTTATCTTGACTATTTCTCATCAGAGAAAATGTATGTTTTATTTTCTCCTTTCATTCTGTTATTGTCTCCATTTTTTGACTAACAGCTTTTCTTTCACCACCCTTCTCTTTACATTTAACTTACTCAAGCAAAATTCCTGTTGATCTCAGGAACTGTTGCACAGTACTTTGTCTAAGATTAGCCAAGATGCGGTTTCTTTACTGGAAAGAGAAAACACAGGTAATTGAAGTTTAAGTAGTAGGGTAAAACTCTCCATTTCCTGGAGAAGAGCTTGTCATTTCTGAGCAAATATTACCCCCTGACCTTCAGCTAGGTTGAAACTGTTAAACATTTTCACGTATGCCTTCAAAAGTACTACATTTCCAGGTAACATGCTGGACAAGTGACCACCAAGAGACAGTAAATCTATGAGTGACAATCTTAAATGACTAGGAGATTTCTCTTTTTGGATGCTGCGGTCTCTCTATTGCACAGAAAGTGTCTGATTCTCTTAATTGTCTTGTCATAGTGTAGCCACCAGGCTGTGTATATTTTACTATCTTTACCTTTACTTGGTCAGACAACTTTATCTGAGGCTTTAAAGGCTTTAATTGCCTTTCTGGGACTACTTGCTAAGGGGTTCCCTCAAATGGTGAACAGTGAAGACACATTTGGTTTTCAAATGAAATAAATAGGAAGCAAACTTTGGTGTAGACAGCATGGAAAATCTTACAGTAAGGTCAGCTAACCAGTGGTGTTCATTCCCTAAGAGGGTTGATGCATTGACATTCTGTGAGGTCTTCAAGACCTGCTAATCAACTGTTGTCAGAATGGGTGATGATTTGGGCCATGGCAAAAGACTACACATAGGCTCTTGCAGTCTCCACCAATCCTACCGTTTTATAATTCAACAGTAATGGAGTCTGAATGTGTAAAGAACCTGTGAGGCCAAACAAACCAAACAAGACACAAATCCATAGTACACACATGATTCAGGAAAAACTGACAAAGTTTATACCATTTGGAATAAACTACGTCTGAAAGTGTTTCTGTTTCACCTGGTGAATTCACAGCAGTGAAGGTATCCCCCTTGGCAGGTGTTATCTGGGGAATGGGCGCTATGATCTAGTAAGGAGACAGGTTAGTGCTGCCAAGCTGCTCTTTGCAGAATTGCCAGCGTATATCCAAAAGTCAGGATACCCCTGCTGCTGTGGCCCTTTTCCTCATTTTCTGGAGAAAGGAATTGTGAGAGAGGAAGAGACAAGGTACCCCACTGCTCTCCCCCAGCTTGCAGCTGCCATACAGGCAGGGCTGGTGGTTGGGTTCAGGAAACAGTCGTAGGCATTGCAGCAGCCATCTGCTGGAGGCTTCACAAATGAGATGGGGGTAGTTACTGTTCCATGACACCAATGCTACCATGAGGCATGAGTGCAGCAAGTGAAAAGTACTTTGAATGCAAAATACTTTCTTCCTTCCACTCCTATTATGACCCCATGGCAGCACAACTGTAAAGGACAGCCCCTGTCCCCAAGTCAATTTCTCAACCTGGGAGGAATCAGAATTGTTGAGTCTGGCTGACTTCTATATAAAGGTATTTTAATTTATAATTTGCATGTCCCTGTATAAAAGGGTTAGAAGCACCTGCAGCAATCCCTTCTCACCCAGCATCAATATCCAAGTCCGTATCATAGCTGTGTTCTCATAAACACTTGTGGCAAGGAGGACAAATTCTCTAACAGTATAGCCCCATCTCTTTCAAAACTACTCTTATCCATAATACTTGCCAAAAAACACAGTGGTACTTCATAAGCTGCATTCTAAGAAAAGGAATACAGGCAGTGGTCTAACTGTTACTAGGGCAGCTATTACCAGGTTCAGACTCTGTTCCATAACCTGGATTGTAAAAGTGTAGAACTAGCATTATCTATTGTGTAGAATATCCTGCAATATAAGGAACTTGGATGTGGTAATCAACATACCAAGGGGAATTGGGACAAGTTGGCAAACGAAGGGGAACAGTAATGTCTGAAGGTAAACTTTGCTCATTATAATGTCTTTATAATGCTAAAAAACACACCCACTGGTTGGGATGACCCCAGCCCAGGTGAATGCCCTTCACCTGAGCACGCAGAGATTTTCTAGATAAGATTGTGCAACTATATGTAAAATTACAAGCCAGTTAGAATTTAGCAGGCTGTATTAATATGGTAATGGCTGTATAGAATTGAATAAAAAATAACGTGGAAATTCCAGAGTCGGGCCACCTTTGTGGAAAACCACCTGGTACCCAGACTTGTGCAATCCTGAAATTAAAAATATCTCAACCTAGTGTGTGTATTTGGCTTATTGCACACTGGGTAATGAATCAGAACGTTTTATCGGACAAAATAACCATGCTGCCTGCTGATATTTATGGCAACAGCATTTTAAAACTAGTCATTTGGAGAGATGAGTCTCTGTCTCAAACAGATAAACCAGGTCATACCACAACCAGAGATTTTCAGAAAAAAGAAACATCTCAGTCCAAAACACTCCTTGTCTCCCCTAATATTGTCTTAGATTTCAGAGCAGTAAAGGATGTGAAACAACATGATATGAAATGGCCCAAAATCCCGTTTATACATTTACATCATATCGTAATCTTCTTTCAGAGTGCATCAGGTAATTCAGAATAAAACAAAACAAAACAAAACAACAAAAAAAAAAGATGGAAGGAAAATGAGTAAACAAAAACCTTGAATAAGATTGTCACCTGCCCTGTTCAGCAATGCAGGACTGCATAGTTTTGTCTGAACACAAACAGAGGCTGAACTGCACAGTAAACTCTTTGGGACCATTACCTGAGACTACTGTCTAGATGATCCAGCATCAAGAATGGATCAAATCTTTCCAGACTCTTACTTTGGGTTATCTGTGTGAGCAGTCACTTGGAAAATGCCTCAGTTATTCCTGCAGCAAACTCTGGGACGAAGCACAAACTTCCTTCTTGGTGGCCAGATGTTCTCTAATGAGACTTTTCACATTCCAGCTTTATCTGTATATTGAGACAGGGAACAGCACTATCATCTGCACAACACCCCATTACCTTTTGGTCATTTACTGCAACTTACAGTGTGCCCAGTAATAGAGGTTTTAAATCCTGTTGATTGTGGAGAGAGTTTAAAATATCTGTTTCTAAATAAATATCAGTATTCACTTCTTTTATCCTTTTATTCATTCACATGGAAGGTATCTATATTCATAATGATCAACCTAAACTCCTTTCCAATGAGTGAGAAGGGCCTTCAGAGGCATCATAACCCAAGTTTGGTGCAGGTTGTGTTGTGGTTTTGTCACAAACCCTGAGAAAGTCAAGAGATTTTGCAGCCACACTTCCAGGACAAAATAAATGAGCCCAAGCCAAGGCACAAATAATCTCCACGGACGGTCCCCAACTGTACCACCACATCTCATAATTAAAGCTTTTTCCTTCTGCATTCCACCAGCTGGACAGGAACATGCTGCTGGGAAATTTCAAGATCTACAATGCAGGCAGACCCACCAAAATAGAAGGCGTATCTTACACACCTTGCAGTCCACAGGTGAGCTCCTTGGTCAGCTCTGATCTTTAATCCTACCCCTTTCATTTCAGCAACTACAACACACGTATTTCAGGTTGGATGAAGACTCCGTAGTACAGGGATTCCTTGAGGAAATGAAATGTAGATAACATACTAGTCTTTGACGTTGCACACCATTAAGTGACAGTACAGCTTCTTAGACTATAAATTATATTTATGTTATATTTCTATTATGTTATATTTATATTACATTATATAGCTTATTATAAACGTTAGAGAAAGAGATGTTCATTAAGATTTTATGAACTTCTAGTTAAGTAAACTCAGTTGCATATCCAACCTTTTCAAAGAAATTTCTCTGTTTAAAGAACTATTGTTTTTTCCCAGTCCTCAAGTACCCTGCTGTTTTGTACTGGAGTGACATCACACACAGAACTACAAAAAAAATAAAAAATAAATAAAATCTAAGTCATTTAGTCAACCTCTCAGAAGCAAGTAAAAAAAAACTACATTCAGGTCGGCAGCATTGGCAGCCTGGCAACCATTTCCTGAAAACAGTGGTGAAAAAGTTTTGACTAGGTGCTGAGTTGATGCCAGGCTGCTTGCATGCAGCCTTCCATAGTCAAGAGTAGCTTGGCCTTGAGCCAAAAATGTAGTGCCTGCTTTGTTTTTCCTATCATAGTCATTCACTGGTCACATGCAGAGTTAAATCTTGTGTAATTTTTTATAATACCTGAAAAAATATGTCAATAGTGTAATTTGGAAGTCTATGTGCTGCAATATGAAGCATGAATATTGTGGATAAACAGTTCTGGGATACAGAATTCATGGATTAGGGCTTTGCTATTGCCCTACCTACCTTTATCCTAATCAGCACAAAGATAAAGAATTAGAGTAAACTCTCGTGTTCCAGACAGTTTTGTACTATGATCGGCTATAAAGATGGAACTTCAAAGGTACTGATACGAATATCTAAACACAGTGTTAGTAGTGACATAGCAAAGCACATTGCTGTTCTGTTCTGTTTCTTTTTTAAAATGGTGCCAGTGTGTCTCTTTGTTCAACCCATGTGGCATTGCAGACTATT
The DNA here is from genome assembly GCF_964034855.1 of Anser brachyrhynchus. Taxonomy (NCBI): domain Eukaryota; kingdom Metazoa; phylum Chordata; class Aves; order Anseriformes; family Anatidae; genus Anser; species Anser brachyrhynchus. Next base: position 24,652,149 of record NC_137697.1, read on the forward strand.
TCAACCACTGAACTGCATGCCACAATACAGAAAACAAAATGAAATGTTGCATCAAAAAGATTTTGAGATGTAAATCTCAAGCACTCAGGAGTCAGGAAACGCCCTGATTAAAGTAACGTGCATGGCCTGATTCCATTCGCTGGAGGTGTCCACACTGTAACAAAAAGCACCACATCTGCAGTGTGATTGAAAGCACAAACATACCTAGCCTTCACCCCCTGGCTGCAGCCTCCTTTCAAGCCCTGCACACTCCTCCAAGAATGTGGTTGTGGAAGTGGCCCTGCATAGCAAATCCATTGTGTGTTTTAATGTGCACTGTGTGCAATGAACCACAATCAACAACTTTGACAAATAAGCAAACCTTGACACTGTCAACTTTTCAGTCTTGTTTTTCTATAAGCTTTGTAGATATTCTGAGAGTTGTCATTATGTTGAATTAAAAGTTACTCAATGTTTAAAATTACAGAATACCACTGGGTTTGCAACTTCATTAAATGTACCTCCTCTAAAGATAAATAGATTTTAGTTTTGACTGAATTTTATGGGTTCACTGTTTTATTGCCTTCTTTCACACTGGACAGTACACAAAACACCCCAGTGTGGAAGAGTTGCTAAGGCTCCAGACCCATGCATAGCTTTAGTACAAAAGGTTGGAAAAATAATCAGCCCCCATGCTGTTTCCTGGTCCCAGAATTGAACCTGGCATGGGAAAACCCTTCCAGTTCTCTTCAGCTCTCATGGTTTCTCTCATCTACATAACTGGGTTGCAGACCAGTGCAGGAGGTGGGGGATTAGCCAAAACTAACATTATATTGGAAATGTCAGCTCCATATGACCCTCCCCATTCTCAGCCATCTCAGGAGAATTACAAAACTGTCTACGTCACTCCTTGCACTGACAGACTATAAAGGAATGCTAGTTTCTAATGCCAGAAGGAGGTGATGACAAAGCTGTGTAAAAAAGGGGAGTTTGCTTTCAAATAATAACCCTGCTGGACTATCTGCTGCAGAAGAATCCAGGAAGAGATGGGCAGTGTTCTGCACTTTGTTGTACTAGCCTAGAGGTGTGACAGAACCCAGGGACTGGCAGGAGGTCACGCAGTCTCCCTCCTGCCCAAAGCTGAGATCAGTAAGTCAAGAATAGAGAGAGCTGGATGCTTAAGATTGTGAGAAGGGTGACACTGCACTTCCAATTAGTTTCACAGCCATATCATGGCTCAGGGTATAGCTTTATCCTCTTCTCATTCAGCATATCACTGCAACTTACACAAAGAGTTAAGAAGAGCCAGTCACTTCCTGAATTTTCACGATATAGTACAGCTTTTCTTGTCTGCAGCTCTGGCTTTCAGAGTTTTCACAGTAACTGTAACACAGAAGAGTTTTTGTTTTTATTTGGTCTTAAAACATATGTCAGGGGAAGAATCACATGGAGATAGTGGAGCTGTTCATTACTTTGATGGTGGGAAGTGTTTTATTTCAAGAGCAGCATTAAACAAAGTTCACAAGCCAAGGAAAGAGGTGATAGCAATTGAGAAACACATTTGTTTCAGCTGGTGGTAGTGCAATAAGATCCATAGCTGACCACACATTATTTGTTTCTATATTCCTATTGTGCTCAGCATTGAACTGTCATGATCCCTGCCCACATGGGAGCAGTGCCTGACAGACTGTCCTACAGGATTGTGGTTTGGCCGTCTGCTGAGCCCTGTGCAACTGCCCTGGGAAGGACTGTAGTGGGACAGCTCTGCTTCCCAGGCATCTGTGGGACACTGGACAGAGGAAGAATTATGTGACCAAAGGGTATGCAGACTGCCAGATCAACTTGCTACAAGGCTGTATTCCTACTCAAACCTTCTCTTGTGCGAAGACACACTTGGGTAATTTCATGTTGCTGATGTTATTTCCAGGCACAATGACCTGCTGAAATGGAAAGGGGTGCTCGCTGTAGCTTTTGAAACAATTTCACTGATGGGGGACAAGGAAGAGGCAGACGGCCAGACAGCAAAAATCATCAGCAAGAAGAATATTCTGCCCTTTTACTACACACCTAATAGCTGTGTTCTCTTGCTATGTTTTCCAAAGTCAAAACCTCTGCCCCTTTTTAGTACAGTCTCAAACTGATTTGTGGTACAGCTGGCAGCTGTTTGGTGGTACAGCTGGGACATAGCCAAACAGATACACAGCAGAGATCAGACAAACTTCTATCTCCCTAGGCACTTGCACAATATTCATCTGAGCTCCCAGGCTTTTTCAACACCAGTACATTTCAGGGGCTTGACTGACTTACTTTTGCTAGATGGGTGCACCACGGAAGTACACTTGAGTTGTTTTAGGACCGTCTGACGTATCCAGGCATGGACATTTCACCAGACCACCCATGAACAGTTTCCTCATGGTCAAAGAATACTTATGACTGTCACTGGCTTTTGACTTGAGAGGTCTTTCAGGGTGTATGTTGCTGACCGTTTCTCAACACCCCTTCCTTGAAAACTTCCCCAGCAAGGTTCTCAGCTGCTTGCAGGGCTCCCTGGTAGAGCAGAAGGGATGGGCACATCAAGCCACCATAGAAAAGATCTTCTCCCCCTGCAATCTGAGGGCAAAACTGACCTTTATAAAGTCCAGTGTATTGGGGGCATTCTTCACTTTCAAAGGCACATTCCAAAGGCCAAGGAGAGCGAACCCCCTCTGATAAATGAGAAGGAAGAACTGTTAATGACAGACATGGAGGATGCTGAGGTACTCATTATATTCTTTGCCTCAGTCTTCACTCCCAATCAGACTTCTTGTTTCCCTGAACCTCTAGGCAAGGGCTGGGAGAGCAAAGTCCCTTCCACTGTAACGAAAGAGCAGGTTCAAGTCCAGTTGATGAAACTGAACTGGTACAAGTCAATAGGACCTGATGACATGCATGCCAGGGTCCTGAGAATACTGGTTGATGGAGTTATATTTGAAAATTCCTGGCAGTCAAGTGAAATCCCTGGTGACTGGAAAAAGGGAAGAAACATTACTCTCATTTTTAAAAAGAGTAGAAAGGAAAACATGGGGAACTACTGACTGGTGAGCCTCACCTCTGTGCCTGGAAAGATTATGGAACAGGTCCTCCTGAAAGCAATGTCAAGGAACATGCAATATTGAATATTGTGCAAGGAGGTAATCTGAGACAGCCATCACAGCTTTGTCAAAGGTAAATCATACCTGACTGATCTGGTGGTCTTCTATGATGAAGTGAGTGCATCAGATGACAAGGGAAGACCAACAGACACCATCTTTCTGGACACCTCTAAGGCCTTTGACATGGCCACATGACATCCTTATTTCTGAATTGGAGAGAGATGGATTTGAAGGGTGGACTATTCAGTGGATAAGGAATTGGCTTGAAGACCACACCCAACGTGTTGTGATCAATGGCTCTATGTCCAAGGTAGAGGCTGGTGATGAACGGTGTCCCTCAGGGGTTCGTCTTGGGACCCCTGTTTAATACCTTTATCTGTTTAATATTTTCATCATTAACAGACAATGGGATCAACTGCACTCTCAGCAAGTTTGCAGATGACACCAAACTGAGAGGTGCAGTCGATACAACAGAAGGAAGGGATGCCATCCAAAGGGATCTGGATAAGCTTGCGAAGTTGGCCCATGTGAACCTAATGAGAGCCAAGAAATCTAAGTGAAAGGTGCCACACCCAGGTTGGATGAGGCCCTTGGGCAACCTTATCTAGTGGGTGGCATCCCTGCTGATGGCAGGGGGGTTGGAACTAGATGATCTTTAAGGTCCCTTCCAACCCAAGCCATTTTATGACCCTCATTCTATGATAACATGTCGCATACTCAGGGCAAATTGTATGCAATAAGAGTGTATCTGAATATGTGGCATAGAGTACAGACTAGCTGAATAACTAACAGGAAAGGCATCAGAGTGTGCTCATTGCAGTGGCAGCAGGCCCTTATTAAATAGCAGAATTGCTCTGGTGAATGAAAAATGCTTTTAGTTCCTACACTGAATATTTAGTAAGCATCTAATCACTTTAAAATAGATAGCACATGCCTTTCTTAGATCATAACACTGCTTTATTATGAACTGTCCATTATGAAAAGGACAGAAGCTCATCATATGAAGTCAATGTTTATATGTTCATAATATTCTGTTTTTAATTCATGGCAAGTATGCAATCACTGTCAGAAAAAAATGTCCGTGAATTAAAATAATGTTTAGACTACTGACAACAAATCTGAAATCCAGTGTTTACTAACCCTGCTGGACACTCAGTTTAGAAAATGTCTGTTAACTTGATCCTTACTATCTGTCAGTGTTTTCTTCCCTGAGATATTTTTACAGTGACCATCTCCTACACTGCACATCATCTCTATTTATGTTTTTTCCCCTATGCTGTCTCACCACCTTGCCTTGTGACTTCATCAGATAAAGCCATCGAGCCCAGTTTGCACACAAACAGGGATCTTACCTTCACTTAACAGCAAACTATTCATTTTCTATCATTACACTGAGATTTTATGCTGGTATCATCTCTCCAATTAAAAATAAAACAGGGTTTCCTCCCTTCTGTTCACAATTCTTCTGATGTTGCATCAAGAGAGCTGTATTCTGCATATTTAAGGGCTTGGTTATTCAGTCTGTACTTAGGCAAAAATCCCCATCTAAATAGCTTGGATGAAAGTGGTAATGCAGTCTCCTGCCTCTCTGCCCTGCATTTTGCCACTTTGCAGAAGTATGTTATACAGAGGTCTTCCTGCAGGTATGTCTCTTGTCTGTGACTCTGCAAGTCAATGCAGAAAAGAAAGACTTCTATGTGATCTTAACTGCAAGCACATTTTTTCCGTGACTGTACTATGATTTAGAAATGTTGATGAGTTAATATTATTTAAATGATAATAACATATGAACTGTAATGAACATTCCTTACATCAAAGCAATATTTATGAAACAAAATGCTTTGCAAGCTAGGGCGGAGCCACACAGTGTGAAGCAAAACTCCACAGATGAACACTTTTGCCATCTACCCAAAGAACTCTGCTTCACTGATATATTTTCTAAAGATTTAAGTTACCACATATTAGAGTTTTGCAGGTTCATGGTGAAAATGTCTTTACATAGCAGATCTGTTTTAGCTGATGTTTTCATCATCAGCCAAAATAATTGAAATACTTCACAAAAACAAAAATAGTGCTAGAAACAAGGAAAATTCTTAAGGCAAAACTGTCATAATGGAAACTGCTTGGAGGGAAAAAGTGTACCCCACTCTGGGATCATGCAAAGTTCTTCATGTTTTCCATGACTGTGAAAGGAAGACACCAAGGTGATGCCACATACCAAGGATGTTCCTCTGAGAAGAGTATATCAAAGGAGAGAAGAAGATAAAATTGACATCCAAAACCAAGGAGTTCAATGACCTGAGGAACAAATGAATCCTCATTTTGCATGGATTTGTGTCTTACTTTGTTTCCTCAGCAGATCTCTGATGATGTCTGTCTTTTATCTGGCCATATAGCACCATGACTCTTGCAGAAATTTTGTGTCTTGAGACTATCTGGACATGTAGATGGGATCCCAGGGTACAAAAGTCATTCAAAGAAGAACGAGAAACAGAACTATAGACACACACAAAAATGTCCACAGAAAAGAATGCAGGAGTAGATAAGCCTCATCCTCTGGGAAACAGAGTAACAAAAAATGATCTGGTGATAAGCTCCACAGATTTTTATTTATTTATTTATTTTAAATAAATTAAACAGATGAGCTCTTCTAGCCAAACTTTGGTAAAAACTAGATATGTCATCACCTGATATTCATTTGGTAGTCTCCAGGCCATTCTTACTGAATAGTGGATGCTGAGCTTCAAAAGCTGCAATAGGTGTCCTGTTAGTAGGTATGACAGAAAGGACAGAAAATCAGTGCAACAAAAACTGAGCTGCCCTTTACCCCAGTATGTCAGACTTTGCTGCCTGTTGGGTTGATGACACCACTGATGTGTATGCTGGACATTTTGCTGTTAAAGGCAGAGAGCTTCAGCTTCCAAAACCATCTTCCTGGTATATTTCAAGAAGGCAGAACTGGACTGAGCAAAATGAACTGCTCACCACCTAAATGGCATCTTCTCTGCCCTAGCTGTAAAGAATGAGCAGTAGCATAGGAGGAGCAAAGAGAGGAAAGATGCTTCTACTTCCACTTATTTCCCCTTGTCCTTGCACAGCTCTGGTACCTCTTGGAAGTCCTTGTGACCACAGGCATTGTATATCTACACTTTTTCACTTGCACTTTTCAAAAAAATAGTTCTGAAGGACGTAAAATGATGTTCTTATTTATACTGCCTCAGGATCTCTGCTTCTATTTGTCTCCTCACTTTCTTATCATTGACATCACCAGCAGATCATTGCTAGCAGAATCTCAGTTTCCATATTATCTTTCAGTGACCAACATGCATGATAGCCAAACTCACGTACACTCAGACTTTGCTACTGAGAAATCAGGTCATTGTCAAAAGGCATTAGTGTGGCCAAAACCAAACTAGGATTAAAAAGAAAAGATGGTAAGTTAATAACATGTTTCACTACAGTTTATTACTGGAGATTGGATACAAGTGTAAAGGGACCTCAGATATGACCCAGCATGGTAATTCACGTGTCAAGCATAACCACTCACAGTCAGTACAGAGGAAGATTCATTTCTACCAGAGGAATGAAAGGACACAAAGCAAGAGTAATTTCTAAACCAAGACCAGGGACGTGATCACTTTAATGGTGAATTATCAAGAATAAGAAGGAAAGAAAAAAAAAATCAGTCCTAATGAATATGAATGGACTGCCACACTACCTGGAAATAGGACATCTATTTTTCCAAATATAAGATCCTTTAGAAAATCTTGATGACAGGACTGCTTCTGAGTGAAGAAAAAAAAAAGAAAAAAGAAAAAAAAAGAAAAAAACAACATGTGCGAGCATTAAATTTTTTTTGCAGGGTAAGAGATAAAAATAACTTGTACCTTTTGAGTCAAGCAGGAAAGTTTAACCATGGAATCATCAGTTATACAGATCAGATGTGCTTTCTTCCTCCAGTGAAGTCAATGGGAATTTTGCCATAGTTTTCAGTAAAAGCAGAAATGGATCAAGAGCTGGCTTGTGATATTCCAGTTACATTTTATTTTTAATTAGCTGGATGAAAAAATATCTTTTCAGTTTCTTGCATTTAACATTCGAAAGGAAAAAAAAAAAAGTCATTTGATTTACTCAGATAGTTCCCATTTTAAGGAAAGCAGAACCACAGCACCCCAGATTCTTAGCTATCTCAGCAAAAAACACATTTGAGCTCCTTAGAGTAGGAGTAGTCTCTGTATTCAGCTAATAGTGGACTGCTCTGAACCAAGTGAGAGGTGTACATAAATTTTGACAGAAGCAATCAAGCACAAAAATTCAACAGAAAGCGGTAACTGTCCCTCCCTTCCCCCCAGTAAAGTGGCAGACAGATTAGTATATGGCCTCACAACAGATGACCTCTGTAAATTTAAGAGATCCTTTCCTGGTTGACTTCAAGGTCAGAATGTGTTTCCAGGGCAGAATAATCAAACACAACACATTTCTCATCTGATGCTATTAAAGCTTTCATTAAAGATAACAATGGCTAAACATCACATTTTTGATATTTGCATATGACTGTGTACTTGGCATCACTGCAGATTTTTAGCAATGGCTTAGACAGTAACAATGCCAATAGCAATGACAACCATAACCAGAAAAGGGAAATGGATTAAATGATTTCTTAAGGTCCCTCCTATAACTATTTTCTCTTATGCTGTAAACTTCTAGAAACCACTCAACCCTGTTCCCACTGGACTTATATTTTTGCTACTCTAGTGCCCTGACAATAACAAATTGGCTCTAATATTAACTTGATTGGGCTAATTTGTTCTTTCAGCCCCCTGTATTAAATGAACCCGCTTTTAGGTTTTGGGTGTGCAAGGAATTTGGAAGGTGCCCCATAAACAACTTGATCAACACTACTTACTACTTCAATATTTAGTCTTACTCAGTCAGTAGGATCCAGATCCTGCTTTCAGATGTTCATGCTCAAGACCCTCAGGACAATGGGATTACAGCAAAGTGTAGGATATGACTGCTGGAGAATATGTTCCCTTGATCTTTAAATGTACTTCTGTCTGTATTAAGAGGAACAGTACCATCAAACATCATAGAGTTGGAATGGAATGGAATGGAATGGAATGGAATGGAATGGAATGGAATGGAATGGAATGGAATGGAATGGAATGGCATCATTAAGGTTGGAAAAGACCTTCAAGATCATCAAGTTCAACCTTCAGCCTGACCTACTAATCCCATCACTAAACCACTTCCCTTTGTGACACTAGATGTTTGTTCTGGACACAGCTGAGCATTAAAACTGAAATTCTACCACTTGAAAAATATTGAAGTCAGCTTCTGTCAGGAATCAAAAGTAAAATTTGAGGCTGTGAGTTCCTTTTATAGCAAAGCACTGCAAGCGTGATTCAGAAATGACTGGACATCTGCTGTTTTACAGCAGATCTCTACAGAGATGTGTTTGTGTCAGGTCAGCCCTCTGTCCCAAACAGGGGCTTTGTCATTCTCTTCTGGTACCTAAGCTCTTCTTCACCAGCAGTGACATCTGCCTGGACTCCAGCGTCTATCTTGCTCCAGCCTGCAAGCAAGCAACAGACACAGACCAGCCAGAGAGCCTGGCACATGCAAGGGAGGAGAGGTGCCAGTAGTCTCTCTGAACACCAGGTCCCTTAATACAATGCATCAAAATTGGGACCAGTAGGTTAATGTCATATTGATTTCAGACAACTTGTTTTCTTACTTTTTTTTTTTTTTTTTTTTTTTAAGATGCCTTGATCTGTATTTTTGTGGTGCAGGAGTAAAATTAACACTTATACACATGAATTTCTCTGTAGAAACTGTAATGCTAATAAAAACATACTAAAGGGAAATGCCTTGAGAGCTCTACTTCCAGACTTGATTGTCTTTTCATTTACAGAGGCATGTTAGAGATTGACTTCAAACAGAACAGAGCAATCCTTAATGGAAAGAAATGGGAACCTGAAAGTTTTCATGCATTTTTTAAGTTGTTCTGTGACATAAAAAGCTGAAAATCTCAAAGAAAAAATTCTTTCAAGGATCTGCTCTTTTTTCTGGAACCAAACTATCAAAACAGCACCTCCCATACTATTTTGCTTGCATGCCTGAGTGTGCTGGAGCTGAATTGTTCAAAGTTGTATGATACTGTTCAGAACAGCAGAGCTAGAAACTGAGATACCTCTATTTTTCTTTAAAAACGAGCAACATTTTCCTATAAAAAAGTCTTGTGACATCAGTATCTTAAACTGAGACAAAAATAGACCTCAATGGGACAGAGCTAAATGGGTGTAAAGATCGCAGAATCATAGAATGTTTTGGATTGGAAGGCATCTAATTCCAACCCCCTTGCCATATGGAGGGACACTTTCCACTAGACCAGGTTGATCAAACACAGCCAACATGATCTTAAACACCTCCAGGGATGGGGCATCTACAGCTTCTCTGGGCAACCTGCTCCAGTGCCTCACCAACTTCACAGTGAAGAATTTCTTCTGAAATCAATGCCATACTTTATAATGATCTACAGTCAAAAGAATAATTCATAGTTCTGTCCTTCCACTAGACAATTGACAATATTTCTCCAGATCCAAAAATTTGGATCTTGGGTCTTTAGATCTCTGAAGGAGTTTACAGACTTGTACTGACATGCTTTGTTTATTCTTCATATGTCAGAAATCAGCAATGCAGTCCTGGAACAAGAAGAAAATAAACAGCCTTCTTCCTCACTTCCTCTTCCCTAACAGACCTAACAGACTTTCCCTAACAGATCAGCACTAACAGACCTTGAGCACTGAATCACTGGCCAGCTATGTTAACAACAAAGCTTTTCTCCCCTCAAACTGGGCATAACTGGAGAGGTCTAAGCCAGCCCCCCACCAGAGACAACTGCATGCTGAACTTTACAACATGATTGAAGCACAGGATGTACTTGCTTGTGCTGAGCATTCACATCACAGGAGTTTAAACTTCTCAGGCAAACACTTCTGTGTGCTCTTCCTCACTGGGGAAGAATCAGTTTATTATCCTCTAGAAAATGTTTCATGAATTTCAGCTGGCTTTTATAATTTCTAAAATAATTTATATTTAAATGAAGGGCTAAATATTTGCAAAATAGTTTCTTCCAAAGCACTGCAAACAGGTAATCTCCTTAAAATAATGACTTTAAGACTTCAAAGACTTCAAGACTTTAAAGAACTCTTGCTGGTCTTATATTCAGCATGCTGGAATTTTAGCTCAATGGGAACATCAGAGGAATCTAAGTAGGATTTCTGAACTGGTTTTCCTGTCAAGGCAGCTAAAAATCCTTTCTGCATGATATATTAATAAAGCAGTAAAGATCAAGATAGGCATGTCCTAGGAAAAGAGGAGCCATAAGTGGAAATCTTTCTTTCCAAAATTTGCAGTTTCCATGCTGAAAATACCTTTGCTCAGTCTATTCATCCAGCTTGTTCTCAGAGCACCTGCACTAGCAACAGGCAGGAGAATATACTTGTCCCTCCCAGATTTAGCCCTGCCGCTCTATGCTTCTTTTTTTTTTTTCCTTCTAATGAAGCAAGGGATACATTTATAATGGAGTGCCTCACCACAGGGTCCCATTCATCTGACTTGGTAACAGAGGCCATAAGACTCAGAAGGTGGCAGACAAAGAATATGTACACAAATCAGTTTTTCCACAGAAAGGTCATCTAATTTGGCCACACTTCATTTTCTTCTGCTGCTGTTTCCTCTTCTACATCTTCCTGAAATGATTGTATTTACAAATAAGAGAGAGAAAACTCTTCCCAATCCATAAATTACCATTCAGCTGGATTAAGGGGATCAGAAACCCAGACAGGACATTAATACCTCCCTCCTCACACAAATTAAATTACAGCCTTCAGACAAAACAGCATGTTGTAAGGCTGAACCTCTTTCTAAATGTTCCAGTACACAGAGTAAGCCTGCCTGCTCACTCTAAGCCATTACGGGTAGCAGGTAACACCTGAACATCCTTGAGGTACTATCCACTATTCTTCTACAAGTAAATGGACTGCAGTTCTGCCTTGACCTTATAGAAACCATACAAAGATGGTTGGGGTTGCAGAAAGGATGCTGTGGACCCTCCTTCATTCCCAAACTACATGCCTAGCTGAGCTAAAGGCTTATAAATGCTTAGACAGAATTTTACTAAGCTTTATGTCTCTTTTACATTGGTCCATCTCTTTAAAGATGTACCTTTTCTCCTGCTTTCTCATCCATGGAATTTTTATTGGTATCTATAAATATGAGGAAAGTTTACCTGAAAAAAATGCTCCTATGTCAGTAAAAGAAATATTAATTTATATTTGAGCTTGAGCCAAGGTCAGCCATGCACACCATTCTCTAGTACATTGTTTTCTTACTAGATTAAGAGTAATTGGTGTAGCAAAGTGAGCAGACACCAGGGAAAATGAGTATAGGCATCCTCTAACCTTCAGAAAATTCCTTAGCAAAGTCCAACATATCTGTCTCCAGCTGTCTTTTATGCCGCTTTGACCCAGTATTTTTTTCTGGCAAGTCACTAGCTGGTTCAAAAAGCATATCTCACCTATTACTCATTACACTTTATAACACTTTACAGCTAAGCTAGTAAGTTCATTCTTACCACAAACTTGTTCCCTAAAATGTGTTTCAAATATGCTTTAAAAACATTTAAGCCAAAATTATATGCTGGGGGACACTGATAAATTAACCTGTCATTTCCCATTCTGTTGGCCTGACTTTCAGATTTTATAATCTATTTAAGTTCAACTACACAAGCTGAAACAGTATATACCAGGTGTCTGCCAGGACCTGGTAATTTCCTTTAAATATAATGAAACACTTTGTCAAAAGATTTCTCTAATTTATAAGAGCAGGACTAGGGAATGTATCGTTTTCCCAAAGTCAAAAAATGCTAGCAACATACCCCTGAGGAGCTTTGACATTCCCCTTAAACTGGATAGAAACTTAATATGTTGTGGAGTACAAGGACATCAGAAGTAAGGGTAGATCACAAAACTACTGTTTCACAGTCCTGAAGGCACCCAATGGTGAAACAAGTTTTTCTCACATCTGCTGCTGAAGAGCCAGACCAAAATGTAAGCACAGAGATTAGACTGAGGATCTGTAAGGATGTCAACAGGTTCCTCTTACACTCCTAGATATATCAGTGAAGCTGTTTCTATCAGATGGAAAATGGCCAAAGAGAACAGGGAATAAATACAGTTGATAAAATTAAAGCCTTTTTTAATGCTTACCAGTGCTTCCATGTTATTTTTCCTACTTTTTATGAATCATAAATGCAAATTCAGAAAAAGCAAAAGGTGACTGTTGGTTTGGAGCAGGCCAGTGCTTGTAATGCAGACTTGAATGCATGACTGCTAATGCTGTACTGAGACAGCATCCTTTTATTACCTGTGCCTTTTTGGATCTGTTTACTTCTGTGAAATCAATGCTTTGATACTATGTAAAAAAATATTATGTGACACTGTAATTAAAAACTATGTAACAATATATGTGAAATAGAGAAAGGAATCAAACTCCAATGGAAACTGGAGAATCATTATGCAACCCTAACAAAAGTTTTATAGGTTTTGAGTACACAGGTAGGTTGTGATTACACGGTTATAACTGACAATTTTGGAAGTATAGTTTTCATTATATTTGAAGATGCATTTGAGTGTGTGCATGTGCATTTGTGTATACATGCATACATACATACATACAAATTTACACCGCTCTGTTTTATTAATTGAATCTGCAGAAACTACAGTTTTTCCTGTTAGTGACAAACACACACACACTTCCTTGATTAGCTTACATAACATATTAACAGCAGTAAGAACAGATCCTTTAACCCAGGTCCACTCTTGAAATCCATATGCTTTGTGACACAATAGTCTTTCAATTAATTCTCATTCCCTCACCTCATCTAGTCAGAGCCTGAATTCATTCCTGGATAAGCTTTTTTTTTTTTTTTTTTTTTTGGTGAGGAGCTCTGTGATGGCCAGCTATGGTGTCCTGCAAGATAATTTGGATTCACAGATTCCTGACTGCACCCTGATCACATGCCTACCTTTACAACACTACTTCCATAGCACAATAGATGCACCTCTCTGAAGGCAGTTAGATATATGCTCATTAGATCACAGCATTTGCTAAAAAAAAAAAAAAAAAGGTTAGATTGTAATTTACTAACTTATAAATGAGAGTTTATATGGTTCTGTTTGATCTGCCTAGCAACACGTTTTGGTATTATTTAATTACCAACTTACTGTGTCCTTCATGTGTCTTTATTTTAAAAGCTCTCATTCTTTTCCTTTGTGAAGCAACACTTTGCTATGATGATAGGGAAAAGAAAAGAAAAAAAAAAGAATGATTATTACCTGTTTTCAGCGTAAGCAGAGCTATTTAAAGCACTGATGTCATTGTTAAGCGCACACTTCCTTTTCTCACCAGTAAGCATTTGATGTAGTCAGAAAATTATTTACATTACAGTTCATTTGTATTAAAGAACACGAAGAAAACTCTGTCAAAAGCTTCTTTAATGACTGTTCCGTTCTCTTTCCCTTCCAACCAGCTCTACCAAACAGCATAGTCTAGTTGCTTTAACATCTGTCAGTGTGGTTCTCCATACAACGCATAAGAGAAAAGAGAAAACACGTTGAACAAAGACAATGCTCTTAATCATAACCTACCTATAATTATAACTCTTTCACATTTGTTTTGAGAACATCTGTTGATTTTTCTAAGGAATGGATAGCAAGTTTTTTTGTATTTATGCAAAGAAATATAGCCAATTAGTGAAAATATACTCAGGAACTTGTATTTTTTTTTTCCTATCTATTTGGATCCCGACAAAAAGATGGAACAATATAAAAGTACAGGTGTATAGAAGATCAAACTTCCAGCTCTTCAAAGAATTAGTGGATGAGATCTCATGGGACACAATCCTTAATGACAGAGGATCTGACCAGAGCTGGCAACTCTTTAAGGATATTTTCCTTAGAGCCCAAGAGCTCTCTATTCCCATATGTAATATGTAATAAAAGTAGGAAAGGTAGGATACCGGCATGGCTGAACAAGGACCTACCGCTCAAACTTAGGCAAAAGAAGGAAATGCACAGTGGAAACAGGGCCATGTGCCCTGCGAAGAGTACAGAAACATTGTCTGGATGTGTAGGGATGGGATCAGAAAAGCCAAGACAATGATAGAACTGAACTTGGCAAGGGATGCAAAGAATAACAAGAAGGGGTTCTACAGGTACGTTGGCTGAAAAAGAAAGACTAAGGAGAACATATTGCTTCTGACAAATGAAGATGGAGAACTGGTAAAAGGAGATGTGAAGAAGGCAGAGGTACTTAACAGCTTCTTTGTCTTGGTCTTCACTAGTGATCAGGCTTCCCACATCTCTCGAGTCCCTGGACCTCTAGGAGAGGACTGGGGGAACAGAGTCTCTCCCACTGTAAATGAAGAGCAAGTTTGATACCTCCTGACACAACAACTACAGCTCTATGGTGCCTGATGCCATACATCCCAAGTTCCTGAGGGAATTGGCTGATGTAGCTGCGAAGCCTCTCCAGCATATTTGAAAAGTCATGGCAGTCAGGCGAAGTCTCTGGTGACAGGAAAAAGGGAAACATCACTCCCATTTTAAAAAGGGGTAGAAAGGAATACCCAGGGAACTACAGCCCAGTGAGCCTCATCTCTGTGCCTGGAAAGATCATGGAACAGATTCTCCTGGAGGGAATGTTGAGGAACATGCAGGACAAGGAGGTGATCCAGGACAGTCAGCATGGCTTCAACAAGAGCAAATCATGCCCGACCAATCTGGTGGCCTTCTATGATGAAGTGACTGTATCAATCAACAAGAGAAGACAGAATCACAGAATCGTCTAGGTTGGAAGAGACCTCCAAGATCATCTAGTCCAACCTCTGCCCTAACACTAACAAGTCCTATGCTAAACCATATCACTAAGGGCTACATCTAAATGTCTTTTAAAGACCTCCAGGGATGGCGACTCAACCACCTTCCTGGGCAGTCCATTCCAATGCCTAACAACCCTTTCAGTAAAGAAGATCTTCCTAACATCCAACCTAAACCTCCCCTGGTGCAACTTTAGCCCATTCCCCCTCGTCCTGTCACCAGGCACGTGGGAGAATAGACTAACCCCCACCTCTCTACAGCCTCCTTTAAGGTACCTACAGAGAGTGATAAGGTTGCCCCTGAGACTCCTCTTCTCCAGGCTAAACAACCCCAGCTCCCTCAGCCGCTCCTCATAAGACTTGTTCTCCAGACTCCTCACCAGCTTCGTTGTCCTTCTGTGGACTCTCTCGAGCACCTCCATGTCCTTCTTGTAGCGAGGGGCCCAAAACTGAACACAGTACTCGAGGTGCGGCCTCACCAGAGCCGAGTACAGGGGGACAATCACTTCCCTAGCCCTGCTGGCCAAACTGCTTCTTATACAAGCCAGGATGCTGTTGGCCTTCTTGGCCACCTGAGCACACTGCTGGCTCATATTCAGCTGACTATCAACCAGTACTCCCAGGTCCTTCTCTGCCAGGCAGCTTTCCAACCACTCATCTCCCAGCCTGTAGCGCTGCATGGGGTTGTTACGCCCAAGATGCAGGACCCGGCACTTGGCCTTGTTGAACTTCATGCAGTTGACCTCAGCCCATCGGTCCAGCCTATCCAGACCCTCCTGCAGAGCCTTCCTACCCTCGAGCAGATCGACAAACACACCTAACTTGGTGTCATCTGCAAACTTACTGAGGGTGCACTCGATCTCCTCATCCAGGTCATCGATAAAGATATTAAAGAGGACCGGCCCCAGCACTAAGCCCTGGGGGACTCCACTAGTAACCGGCCTCCAACTGGATTTGGCTCCATTCACCACAACTCTTTGGGCCCGGCCATCCAGCCAGTTTTTAACCCAACAAAGTGTACGCCAGTCCAAGCCACAAGCAGCCAGTTTCTCGAGGAGAATGTTGTGGGAAACGGTGTGAAAAGCCTTACTGAAGTCAAGGTAGATCACATCCACAGCCTTCCCCTCATCAACCAAGCGCGTCACTTGGTCATAGAAGGAGATCAGGTTTGTCAAGCAAGACCTACCTTTCATAAACCCATGCTGACTGGGCCTGATCGCCTGGTTGCCCTGCAAGTGCTGCGTGATGACACTCAATCTGCTCCACGAGCTTCCCTGGCTCTGAGGTCAAGCTAACAGGCCTATAGTTCCCCGATGACCAACCGATGGACTTCTGTAAGCCTTTTGACACAGTTCCACATGACATCCTGATTTCTAAATTGGAAAGATGTGGATTTGAAGCATAGACCATATGGTGGATAAGGAATTGGCTCAATGCCTGCATGCAGAGAGTTGTGGTCAATGGCTCTATGTCCAGGTAGAGGCCAGTGATGAGTGATGTCCCTCAGGGGTTTGTCTTGAGACTGATGGTTTTTAATATTTTAATCAATGACATAGACAATGGGATTGAGTGCACCCTCAGCAGGTTTGCAGGCGACACCAAGCTAAGTGGTGCAGTTGATACCAAAGAAGGAAGACATGCTATTCAAAGGAAACCGGACAGGCTGGAGAAATGGGCCCATGTGAACCGAATGAAGTTCAACAAGTTCAAGTGCAAGGTGCTGCACCTGGGTCAGGGCAATCCCAGACATGAGCACAGACTGGGAGAAGAAATAATTGAGAGCAGCCCTGTGGAGAGAGACTTGGGGTTTCTGGCAGATGAAAGGCTCAGCATGAGCCAGCAGTGTGTGCTTGCAGCCCAGAAGGCAAACTGCATCCTCAGCTGCATCAACAGAGGTGTGACCAGCACGTCAAGGGAGGTGACAGTCTCCCTCTACTCTGCCCTTGTGAAGTCCCACCTGGAGCACTGCATCCAGGTTTGGGGCCCCCAACACAAGAAAGATGTGGGCCTGTTAGAATGAGCCCAGAAAAGGGCCACAAAGATGATCAGAGGGTTGGAGTATTCTCTGCTGAAGAGTTAGCCTCAGCAGCATTTCTTCTCATTGGTCCTCCTTCTTCAAGTCTGGAGAAAATATAGAGGATACCAGGCCTTCTACTGAAATCAGAGACGGTTTTCACGTACTTTGTAACATAGCCCACGGATATTTCACAATCAGATTCTCCTCTCTCTTTCAAAACAAACAAAAAAAAAAAAGAGTAAAAAGAAGCAAGAAAACATCACTCCGTGAAAATAAACTCCCATGTAATTCAATCTCTCTGTAAGGTTCCTACCTTGCCAAATGCAAGCTGCCCCATATGACCTTACATAAATTTAAACATGGTTTATAATACAGAGGAAGAGTGAAAATGCTTCCTGAGTCTCTTAATAAAGTGAAAGAATTTTACATTATAAGCACTGAAGGCTTTCTATGCTTTATAGAAATAAACCTCTCAATCAGACTCATAAAGATATGAAAATACTAGTAATATTAGGGCACAGTCCAACTTGATGAAGCCAGAGATTTCAAAGGGTGCAAGGCAAAGATTGGGACAGCCTTTTGAGTAGGACAGCTTTTATTATTATTACTATTATTGATTAGAACAGCATTGGTACTGTGATTGCTTGCATAAGCTCTGTTGCAATTTAGTGAGATGAAACAAGGACACCCTCAATGAACACAAAGAGGTATTAAGACAGGCAAATCCATCATGCTTCGTCTGCAGATCCAAGTACACAAAGCAAAGGATGTAGAAAACAAAACAAAACAAAACAAGACAAAAAAGCTACACATGCAAATAAAACCACAAATAGAAGTACAATGGATATACAGTGTGGGAAAAAGCAGGGAAAATACATACAGCTTTAAAGATAATCCTTACTGCTCTCTAGAATAAGTTAGGTCATAACAACATAATGACCAGACTAGCACTTTCAAACCAAAAAGTGATGTTGAGCATCCATCTGGAGATATTTGAAGCCCAGATTTCAAAGTGCTGAAGAGAAGCAAGTCTAAGGCAGGCATAGCATGACAAACAAAACAAACAAACAAATAAACAAAAATCAAGCCAAATTATCTACAGCTGAGAACATAAAACTGAAGCAATTTTGAACTATTTTCAGTGGAGTCTCTATTTTTCAACTACTTAAATACCCAAGGAAGTGAATTATTAGAGCTCTAGTAACGAGTAAGGACTATATTAAGTGAAATGGAGTATCATAAGGAATCAGAAGCAGCTGCTCAATTTTAAAATGGAAGTTCCTAAGGAAAATGTTACTACTAATCCCATTCTTGCAGAAAAGTATTGGAATCACTTTACTGGTTGTTATTACAATAATCATTATACTATGATTTCTGCAGAAAAAATAAAGAAACTAGACAATTCTATGTCAATAATGAGAAATGAATAAGCATGGGAAAACAAGTATTTAAAAGCTTTTTTTTTTTTTTTTGTGCAGGCTTAAATATGAACAATAAAAATGTATTGGGCCTAGTATACAGAACATAGAAGTTCCTCTAGTACAATTCCAATAATTCTACTGAAAGCAGTGAGACTAGTCTTGTGATAAAACAAAGGAAATCAGATAAGTAGGATTGGTCCCTTAGCGTGCAGGGATAAAATCTAAGTGAAATACAACAAAATTAAACTATAACAAAATACATGTTTATATATACTAATATACACCTTGTAATAATACACTATAACAATGCAAAGGTAAACATACGTAGTTCATACATCTGAATAAATATACATGTATTCAGTGAGTCTGCCCTCTCAACAAGAAAACAACAAAGGAAAATGTAATATCAGTTTGCCTGCAGTGAAGGAGCTGAAGGGAAATATTTTTTTCAGGTTTTTTAATCTTGTTTAAGCTTGGTATTCCTTTAATTTACTCTTTGTCAGCTTTTGTTGCCACCTTGTTAGGGAAGCCTACTGGATGCGTGAAAGGGGTCAAATGTGAAAAAGGTATTGAGGTACCAATATATGCAATGGTAGATAACCAGCTGAACCCATAGCCTAGAGAAACAGAAGGGCTGCCAATTCATACACACCATACTGATAACTCTGAAATTGACTTGTCATTCTACAGCAGACCTGCAAAACTCATAAAGCATTTACTGATAAGGTAGCATGCAGCTAAAGGATCTTCAGAATGCCAGCACTATTGCTATTACCTGAAAGGCATCTTCAAAAAAAAAAAAAAAAGAAGAAAAAAAGTATTTCACAGAATCACAGAATTGTAGGGGTTGGAAGGGACCTCAAGAGATCATTGGGTCCAACCCCCCTGCCAAAGCAGGTTCCCTAGAGCAGGTTGCCCAGGTAGGTGTCCAGACAGGTCTTGAAAAAATAAAGATAAAAAAAGAAAAACAATATTAATTACATACAATGACTTCACAAGAAAAAATAGAGACACTAGCGTATTTTTAGATTTCCAGTTTGCTACATTGGCCATTCAAAGTATTTCCTCATTCCACTAGCAGATAATATTAAACTTCAAAGAAGATAAGCATCATTCTTTACATGTTAATGCCATGAAAGAAAATGATGTCATTTGTGAAGGTTTTCCAATAGGTAAGTGATGAACTGGTGCGTCTGAAGAACGCTATAGTTTTTCAAAATAATTTAGAGACGGAACTCCTGCAGTGTTACAATGAACCAGTCTAGAAAAGATCTGTTCACAACAAGCCTTCTGGTACTGTTAAGTCTATGCCATGATGATTCCCTGGTTATGCACGTGTGAGTTTCCCAAGATTTTGAGAAAATTAGGACCAAGTATTCCAAACTGAGTACACTAATAATGATATTAATTGTTGTTGACTTACTCCCAACCAAAAAGTTTATATCACTTTCTACATGTATTGAAGGAATAACATAGATCATCTTCTACTATAGATGGGAAGAAAAAGGTTTCATTACAGTCAAACAGGCTGCCATGTAGCAGTAGTTCTATGTCTAGGATGATATATGCACATCGTGCAGTCTCTAGCCCAGGATGCCTGCATGGTTGTTTGATTCTCAGGAACGTATTGGTTTGCCCCAGCTCTTTCTATTGTATGTTCAGGCCCTGTCTCTTCCAGAATTCAGAAAAACTGCAATACTAAACTTCCAGCATCGTACTCACAGCTGAAGTGGCACATAGTAGTAAACAGAAAAGCACTTTAAACAATGAATTGCAAAACTCCTCGCCAAAAAATAGCGTCTACTTTATACTTATTGATTATTTTTTCCAAGCAAGAAAAAGCTAGGCAATGCAAAAAAAAAAGAAAAAAGAAAAAAAAAAAAGAAAAAAAAAAAAGACTCATTCAAGTTGATGTTTCATTAAAAGAAAAGTTCTTGCAAACTGCACCCTTAGGATAATTTCAGTAGTAACATCTGCATACAGATCTTCAGAACTTAACCTATTCTTTTAGACCATCATGTCTAATTTTTTCTCCCACTTTATACATTCAGAAAACCCATGTTTTGAGATTTTCTGCCTTGCGTTGTCCAGGTTGCATTCTTTGATGTTTGTTGCAGTTTGAGATTCCTCGTAGTACAATAGCATCTGAAAACTAAGTGACCAATCCACTAGTGAAAGAAACCTCGCCTGATATGTATCAGAATGTCCTCCTTAAACTTCCTGTAAAAGATTAAATAAAAAGCCAGTAGAAAGGATTACAAACCCATGATTATCCACATACTTATTCATAACAAAATACTGAACGATTAGATTGTTATCTTTAACACACAGCCTATTACAAAGATTACACATATGATTCATTGGCTTGTCCTTGGTATGATGTGACAGTGGAGCTGACTATAAGCTCTACTTCAGGGTCATACTGTCGACCTTCACATTCACAAAATCCCAGACTAGGCAATTCAGTGTTACAATTGTCACTATCCCCGATACTAAATTTTCATTCACAATGCAGATGGCTCTTTTATTTTCAAGAAACCACATCATTTCAATATGGAAATAACAGCCTTCAAAGTCAATTAGAATTTCTTTACACTGATGTAGCTGGACTATTCCACAGATGCGTTTGATGAACAGGACTTGCCTCACACCAACATACCTTGTGAGGAATATACAGTGCTGTGAGTCCATTAATGTGATTTCTCCTTTGACAAAGAACATGTTTTACCCCTTCCTGCTGTTAGATTGCATCAGAACATGAGAGATTACTGCTGTGGTCATATCTTTATGTGATCACCAGACCAGAGAACTGAGGTCTGGGAGCTGGAGACACCTCTGTGAAAATTATGAAGCAAACCTACCATTCAAAGCTTGAAGTATAATATTCTGCTACACACTTGGTCTCAGGTCCTTCTATGCTCTTTAGCAGTTGAAAAGAGTACAAAATAAGGGGAAAGTGCTAGCACAGAGGTCTCCTCACAAATTGGGTTGAGGTACAGAGCCTGAGTTCAGTGTTCACTGAGGTGTATATATATATGTATATGCAGTTATACACACTTAAAGGAAAACTAGGATAAAGCTGAAAGCCTAGCAGCAAAGACCTTCTTGAACACTTCCCTGCTGTTGCCATGGGAAGGGGATGCCTTCTCCAGGCTTCTGAACTGACAGCACTGACACCAAGCAGTGGTGTGGGATCATTTTCATGCAGTGCTTTTGCTAGCACAGGATAAAATCAACTCCTCACTTGTTAAAATGTTTTTGTATTTCAGTCAATTGAAAACCTCACCATGCAAATTTGCTGAACTGCCATTAAGTTCTGATGCATGGAGGGACTTTATATCCTCTTGGATGAAGAATAACCTCCACTGTTACTTCCCTAAAGTGCTTTGCTTCTATAAAGGCTATTTTCAGAAACATTTGTTTGTTCTCACAAGACATTTCTGTCAGAACTGTGAAAATGTGCTTAACCTGCCATGAATAAACTTAATTATAAACCTTGCTGAAAGCACATGTTTAAGTCCTACTTCCCGCCAGTGACTACAAGTTTCTGTCTGGAAAAATTAGTTGCTTCAAGCCCAACAACATTCTCATGACAACATGGTGTTATAAAACATGTATTTTAACTCTCCAGAAAATAAAAAGGCCAATTCTTATGTTCCCTTTTCTATTTTCTACATTATAATTTAGTGATCTCTAGTTAAAAAAATTCTTAGAAGCTAATTGCAGGTAGACTTAAGACCCAAGACAAAGCCTTGAGACTTTTCCTTTGTCTAGTGTAACTAATAAATAAACTAGAAATACTTGCCTGTTCCCTTACCAGAGCTAGCTGGACCTTTGGTGAGGAACAAGCATCATCATCCTCATTTCACTGGTCATAGAACTGAAGCAGGCATAAACATGACTGAAATAGTTAAAAGGTAGAAAAGAAGATGCTAAGGATCATAATTAAGTACTGTGTGGCTTGTGAACTAACATCAGCAATAACACCCACGTGTTATACTGAAACAATGACCATATCACAGCACAAACTGCTTGCATAATTAGCATTAGAATGCGGTCTCTTGTACACTAGCAGCTGTGTGTAGATTTACTTACCACATTGACTGAGCATTTACCTGGCTCCTCTGAGCTGCACTGCATTCATTTATCCTCCTTGTTCCTATCAGGCTTTTTCTGCAGCTAAGACATTGAGACAGATGTTTGTCCATTTTGGGCTTAGCCTACACACATGGAAAATTGGCCCATCACTTCTGGTGCCACTGAATGAACGTCCAATGGTTAAGTGCCAAGTCTTAAAATAATACCGCCTCCAAACCACAGAAAAAAAAAATCAAATATCAGCTAATTCCTGACAGATACATTTGGTGGTGTTCATGTTGTCCCCATTCAAGGAGGTCTGAAACTTGTCAGCCATCCCCTCACTGAAGTTTGTTGAGATATACTGCTCTGTTCCTTCTGGGCTGATTCATCCAGACTTTCCTCCCCCAGCACTTTACAGAAATTCTGTCTTTCTCAGAAGACATTTCAAAGCATGGAGACAGGATACACAGAATGAAAACTGTAAGGGTCAGGTTTATCTTCCATCAGCAATGCTTCATAATTTTGGGATGGTGGATAGAAAAGACCTCTCTTATGCTTCAGAAGTCTTTAGAAGAAGTCTTCTCCTAAGACAGAAAAGCTAATTTGATGCTCCCTCTCATCAGTCTCCTTTGTTTCTGCCAAACATATTTCTGCCACTTCCAGAGCCACAGTCATATTGTGGAGCCCCAGTGGAAGGGTACTACTTGCTGAATACCAGTTGTCAGATTAACACGTGGTCAAAAAAACATTTTTATCCTTTTTAACCTCTGTGTTTCACAGTCATGCATCCATATTATATAAGAAGGCTATTATTAATTAATTTCTGACCTGAACTGCCAGGTAATGCTCTTTCACTGTTTTACCAATCCTTATAGACATACTTTGTTTCACAGTCTTTCTGAAAAAGGTAAACAAGTATGGCTCAAAGACACAGTTACAGTGTAACACGTTATACTCCACCTAGGTTTACCTTTAATTTTGAAGATCCACAGTAACTCCAGCATAAAACATAGTATGGAGTATACTGCAGGACCTAATCGTCAGAACATAGTGACACAGTTTTTCACAAATCTCCTAACTTTCTGTCTGTTGCATTTGGGCTTTTCCACGTGTATAATCACCCAGACAACAAAAGCAAATCTGTGTATTGAATTGCAATATGATTTTGCAGTGCAAGCTAGAATCTCAATACCTGGATGAATTTGAATTCAGCATTGTTTCTCTTCTGCTGCTTCCTTTTTTTTTTTTTTTTTTCAAGAGGTAGAGTAGTAGAGTAGAGTAGAGTAGAACAGAACAGAACAGAACCAAGTTGAATCAAATTAAATCAAATCAAATTGAATCGAATCGAATAGAATCAAATAGAATAGAATAGTTCAGTTGGAAGGGACATTCAAAGATCATCTAGTCCAACTGTGGGACACTCAGCTTTAGTACTTAAAGGAGGCTTATAAAAAGATGGAGAGCAACTTTCTGCTCAGTCAGATAATGATAGGACAGGGAGGAATGGTTTTAAACTAAAAGCGGTGATATTTAGATTAGAAGTTAGGAGGAAATTCTTCACTCAGAGGGTGGTGAGGCACTGGAACAGTGCCCAGAGAAGTTGTGGATGCCCCATCCCTAGAAGTGTTCAAGAACAGGCTGGATGAGCCCCTGGGCAACCTGATCTAGTGGGTGGCATCCCTGCCTATGACAGGGGGTTTGGAACTAGATGATCTTTAAGGTCTCTTCCAACTCAAGACGTTCTATGATTCTACGATTCTATGAACTGCCCGACTACTTAAAAGCTAATCAAAATTTAAAGCTTGTTACTGAGGGCATTATCCAAATGTCTCTTTAACACTGGCAGTCATGGGGCTTCAGTCACCTCTAGGAAGCCTGTTCCAGTGTTTGACCACTTTCAAAGTAAATAAATTTTTCCTAATGTCCAGTTGGAACCTCCCCTGCTGCAGCTTTGTTCCTTTCCTGTGTGTCCTGTCATTGGTTACCAGGGAGCAGAGACCGGTACCTCCCTCTCCCCTTCCCCAGGTCAGGAAGTTGCAGAGAGCGGTGAAGTTGCCTCTTACCCTCCTTCTCCAGACTAGACAATCCAAGTGTCCTCAGCCTCTCCTCATACGACATGCCCTGCAGCACTTCTACCAGCTTTGTTGCCCTCCTCTGGATGCTTTCAAGTAACTTAAAATCTTTTTTTATATTGTGGATCCACCTTCATGTTCTGTCTGATTCCCCCACTTCTGTCATCAGTCAGGTCTTGTCTATGTAAACATCAGTGCCAGCTGCATATTTTCCTCCAATACTGCAGACCAAATTGCCTGCCAGAAAAAACAATATTATAACCCTTTTCAAATACCCAACACCCAGCTTTGGTCACAGAAAAGAATGTAATTTTTCTCCTTACATCTCTTGCAATTAACAACCTAGAGAACTGAAAGACAAATAACAGCTGCAAAATCATTGCAAGATATAGGTTTTCTTATCCCCCCCTCCAATTTGTTATGTTGATAACATTAAATAAACTAGTATTTAAGGCATAAAAGCCAGTGCAAATGGCCCTTGCCTTATTATTTAGAGATTGCAATAGTAACAATAACAACAATATTTTATATGTAAGTAGTTGTTGTTGCTGTTGTTGATGTTGTTCCCTTCTCCTTCTCCTTCCTCTTCTCCTTCCCCTTTCCCTTCCCCCATCCCTCCCCCTTCTCCTTCTTCTGTACAGAGGACTGCCAACCAAAAGTGTCAAAAAATCTCGAGTCATTCCTCAGAAAATGGTGATGTTGGCTTAAAGATCATGAGATTCAATACATATATATATATATAAAGGATGATTTCTGCTTGCCTTCAGAGCTTTTACAGTTTATCGCTATCACATTTTTAAATTTTTTCTTCACACTTTTTTGGGCTAGAATATTAGAGTACAACTGGGTGTTAATATTCTAATGTGTTCAGGCAACTAAAAAAACTGAGGCTTAGACAAAGTCTCAAAGATTCTTAATCTTTTGATAAAGCTCCTGGTGAAAAATTGGCAATACAATGATAGTTTAACTCTGGCTAGAACAGATGGCAAGGGCACTGAGCATTTCCAAGTTCTTGAAAAAAGCAAAAGGTCATATCATGTGTCTGTAATTCATTTTGGAGAGCTGCATAGCCAATAACTCTGAATGTCTTTCTCCACTTCACACACCGGATCTTTTGTTCTATAAGTTAACCTATTTTCTCAAACTTGCCCAACATTTTCCAAATTAGTTTTCACCCACTCATCCATTTCAATGTGTTTCCAAGAGACTTGAGCTTTAAAATAATTTTCTCATTTGCTATCAGTATCTTCTATCAAAAAAGTGTTCTGCTTCATTATGTCATCATTAAAATAAATCTTCAAATGGCATGTGGGTTAACAAAGACCTCCAATTCTATCAGTGCCATTTGTGAAGACTGGTAAAAAGATACTGTCTGCGAGAATCAATAATTTTAGAGTTACATATATATTAGAGTAGCGACATGTATGATATATCACATAATGAGTCATTCTGCAGAATTTCTGGAGCAGCACTAGAATATTATCCTGTACTTCACCCTTTGTTCAGTTACCATATATTAATGCATACGCACTTCACAGACCATGGAGATAAAATAGTGTTACTCCCAACACAGCAGGGTAATTCATCTCTGTTTGGAGAACAATTTATTACACCACTTACAAATTGGTATTTGTTTAACATACTTTTACTTTTTTTCCAGAAGGTAAGAGCTGAGTGCCAGCACAGTGAGGATTCTGCCTTCTCGTGTGGTCCTTGAGGTCAGACGCCAGTGTTACTGTGAAGTGACTTTCATGCTGAGGTGCAGGTGTCTTGTAGGTACTAGAATGCCAAAGAGCAATGTTAAATTATTTTTTTTTCCCTTTACAACAATCAATAGCAAGTCATGTCTGCAAACAATAATGTCTGGTCATCTTGCCAAAGATTTTGGAAACATGTACTAGGCCCAACTCAAATTCCTGTTAGTTATTTGCCATGAGTAGTACACATTCCTAAGTCAGCAGGTGGAAAACTATTGCAGAAATCAAAAGTTCAGCCTCCATCCCAGACAACAGATTTATTTGTCTTCCCTGTCTGATCCAATCTTACTCACATCTGGAACTGTCTATCAGCTGAGGACAGCACCTTTATGAATTTCTATAAACATTTGAAATTTGTTTTCTGAAAACAAGGTTGCCACTAATAGATCTCCGTTGCACACAAACCTCATCCCTACCATGCTGATATTATCTGCCAGGGATTTTTAAATGCTTTGGAGGAACTCAGAAGTATTTAATCAGCATACAAAGTGAATTCATTTCTTATTACTATCAGAGCTCCTTCTCACATGAGGATAAAACAGAATGTGATGAGAAATACATCTTGTTCATATCCATCCTTAATTTATTATGTAACTAGTAAGGAAAATTGCTTTCAGCCATGCTGGGCTAGCTCTTTTCACACACTTAATTGATGGAACCATTAAGAAAAAGGAAGAACTGTTTTTAAAATCATTACACAACTTGAACATGGAATTACATAGCTGCTTGCTCATGAGCACTTAACAGCTATCTCATAATACTATCTAGGCAAGCGAGAACTACTGCATTTTATAAAACCTATCTGCACTTGTCGACTTTCAGATTATGGCTTTCCTCAACCCTATGTGAATAGTACATAGCTACTTTTTAAATCTCAATTTGTGAAACACATTTTCATGCCACCTTCTCACCCTGAATCCCTACCTTCTTACAACATAAAAGGTGTGCAGCCAGGCAAACATGTATGTACTGTGCGAATTGTTTGCATTTCTTAAAACAAAAAAGAAAAGTTTCAAAGCATCTCTCATTGATAGAAATTCCTGTAATTATCACATGATGAGGGTTTTTTCTAGTTTTCATCAAAATCTTTGATAATATTCACAGAAAATGTAAACAGAAAAAAAATAAAAGTGACCTGGAACTTAGTGTTCCAGACCCAAGGTTCTAAAAGTGTAGCAGGTGCACTACTATCACACAATTTTAATATGTTTTCATCATTACTAATTTATGCTAGTTAGACATGGGTGAGTTCTTCTGAGGTCCCAGTGAAAAGTGGCTGATAAAACACTAATGTTTAGTTGAGATGGAATTAAACTTGGTTTTGGTAGAGAAAACATATTCTGTATTAGATGGCTATACAGTGACATGTAGAAAGTCCATCTTCGGTAGCCATCTTCCTCCCAGTTATGACCCCATTGTCTCCAAAAATTTAAATAATCCCATTGAATTGGCATAGTGTTTTATTTAATGAGACCTCCTCTACTTGTCGATTTTAGGCCAAATCCCTGCAATTTTACCTAAACAGAATTTATTTTGAGTAGTAACTGAAGTTACTCTCTTTGGAAGGCCTCATCACCTTCGATGGAGTCAACAGCTCCACCCAATTTGGTATCATCCATGAACGTACCCCAGAAACTTTCAGGTCCTTCACCTAAATTGTTTTTGAAAACATTGAAGAGGACTGGTCCTAAAATGGAGCCCTAGGGACCCCCCCTAGTGACAGGTAGCCAGCCTGATGTAACCCCATTTACAAGAACCCCCTGGGCCCGACCCATCAGCCAATAGTTCACCCATCTTATTATGCTTTTATCTAACTGTATTCTGGTCATTTTGTCCAGAAGGATACTGTGAGGGACAGTATTGAAAGCTTTATTGAAATTCAGAAAGATTACATCGACTGGTTTCATTTAGTCAACTTGCTGGGTGAGCTTGTTGTATAAGGAAATTAAGTTTGTTAGACATGACCTTCCCCTAGTGAACTCATGTTGGCTCTGACCAGTGACTGCATTGTCCTTTATTTGTTTTTCAATAACTCCCAGAATAATCTTCTCCATAATTTTACCAGGCACTGAAGTGAGACTGACAGGCCTGTAATTGCTAGGATCTTCTTTCTTGCCCTTCTTGAAAATTGGGACCACATTTGCCAGCTTCCAATCAACTGAGACCTGTCCAGATTCCCAAGACCATTGAAAAATAATTGAGAGAGGTCCTGAAATGACATCAGCCAGCTCTCTAAGTACTCTGAGATGAATCCCATCAGGCTCCATGGACTTGTATACATCAGGTGGAGCAACAAGTTCCACACAAGTTCGGAGTTAACTGGGAGTTTATTATTCCTGCAGTCATGGTCCCCCAAATCAGGGCAGCTGGGATCTGAGAGACCATCACTGGTGTTAAAGACAGAGGCGAAGAACGCACTAAACATCTGTGCTTTGTCTATGTCCCTGTTTGTGAGGTGACCATCCTCATCAAGTATTGGACTATCAGACCAATGTTTGCTCTGGTCCTCGTTTCTTCATTAACATACTTAAAAAAGCCTTTTTTATTGTCCCACAAACTGCTGGCAAGCTTCAACCCTAAGTGAGTTTTGGCAGCCCAGATTCTCTCTCTACAAATGCGAGCAGCATCCCTGTAGTCCTCCCATGTCACCTAACCTTGCTTCCAGCAGCCATACACTTTCTTTTTCCACCTAAGCTCTTGAAGAAGATCCCTGCTCAACCAAGCCAGGTTCCTGATGGACCCCAATATCTTTAAAAGCAGTTTTCCAGGGAACCTTACTAACTAGTTCCTTGAGCAGCCTGAAGTCAGCTCTTCCCAAATCCAGGGCTGAAGTTTTGGTGGCAGTTTTCCTCCCATCAGCAAAGATTTTGAATTCAACTACCTCATGGTTGCTATGGCCAGGGCAGCCACATATCACCACTTCACCCATCAGACCCTCCCTGATAAGGTTTAGTGTGTGTTTGGTAAAATAGTAGAAAAAAATATGTGAATGGAAGATAAAGCAGCTACTGGCAATCTTGCTGGAAGTTATAAGAAGGTAATAAGAACCCCTCTGTGTATTCAGAACCAGCTACACCAGTAGGAGATTTGGTACCTCAGATATAACCTGCATTGGATTAAACGAGTTCTCTGTGTGCAAAGATGGTAGTGCCATGAAATCTGTACCCCCAACAAAAACAGCTCGGGATCAGCTCTGCCCCTGGCTACAGTCAGAGCATTTGTCAAAGAAGTCTTGTTTATCTACTTATTTTACAGGTCAGCTCAGCACCAGAATCATCTTGTCTGATCCACCTATATTAAATACCAAACATGGCAGTTAAGCTTTGAGGCCAGATGTCATGAGGTGCAGATGCCAGGATATAAGGAAAGATCCTGCAATGTTGAGTGCTTAGTTATAGTAAAGCATTCTTAAATATGTAAGAAAAAGCTTTGTACACTTCCCTGAGCCTCATTTTGCTCTTCCCTGAACTTCATCCAGTAACACACTTTTCATTTCCATCTCTAATTGCAACCTTCACATTTGGCTAGAAAGCTAAAGAGTGGAACCAAAGCAAGGCAACTTTGTTAGTAGCCAAATTCTGGAATTTGGAGAAAAAAGCACTATGCTTGGTGGCTTATGTTTAGTTAACTGCATAAAGATCATAGCCTTCAGCTTACTGTATTTCAAAGACAAAAGAATTTCAGTTACTCTAATGATAAAAGAAGGCAGTGCAGCAAGTTGGTCCAGTGCCATAGGATGACAACCGGACATGTTTATGGTATTTACAAATATCATCCTTTTTATTGCATAATTTTCTTATTAAGACTATATGTATTAGGCAAAAAACAATTAGTTTGTATTTTGAAATTTCCTATGTGCTTCCTGGCTTTATGGTATGAAAAAAGCAGTTGCAAACTTTCCATCTGGTGGGCTGGTCCCAAGTGAAAAAAAAAACAACCAACCAACCAACCAAACAAACAACAAAAAACAACTCAGTTAGACTACCTGCACTCTACATAGAATATTAGCACTGATTTTTAGGAGTCTTTGCTAAATATTTGTTATATCAATGCATTTGAAAAATGCAACACAAACAACAAAAAAAGGACTCCCCTTAAATTCAGCATTTTTCCATGATGCAATTTCGTATCTGTAATTTCTAAGGTGTATATAGAGGTAATCTTGCTATGCTGTGCACTACACTGTGATGTATATGTTTATGTGGGACCTCCCTGCCTCTCCCAGTACTAGAACTTTCAAATGTCTCAAAATGTTGAAAATACTCCTAGCCATGAAATGACTTGTGTTCCTAAGTAATTCACTTAAAATGCTGTTAAGGCAGTTTTACAGATTGGAAATGAATTCTGAGACCCAGAGATAAATACATATCAGGTCAACACAATTGGTAATAACCAATGAAATAACAGCTATTTATGCATTTCTGTATGATCCTAGGTCTACAACAAAGTAACCTGGATTATCTTAACCATCAAGAATCAAACATGTAACTCCCAGAAAGAGGCTGTAATTTCCAGGTCTGCTTCCTTTGTACTTTCCATCAGAAATTAAAAATATATATATATAATAATAATACAAAAACCAAAACCATATTGTCAATCATACAGATTTACCCACGGTATACTCTGAGGACTTTGTAACAGCAGTCCAGTTAAAGAATATATTCTATCATCTACATACTTGAAGTGCATTGACATTTTTTTACACTTATATCCTACTCACTTCATAGTTATTGCATATGAAGTATTGCATAGTTATATGCGTTGAAATCATAAAATGCTAAAAACCATTTAAATTAGATTTTTTTGTTTGCTACTGTAGCATGCTCAGTAACTGTATGAGCAGCTAGTCTCACAAAGTCTCACATAACTTCAACATTTCAAGAGTGATCCATGCGCTTGGGATACCTTTGATTCTTTTCCATTTTATTGGGACATTTTTATTACAGGTTTTTTTTAGCTCCCCATAATTAAACTGCCAACTTGACTCTATATCCAGGATCAAAGCCAATGTCTGTCCTTTTATAATAGGAAACATCAAGTAAAAAACAGCTTGCACATCAGAATGTTTAAAAAAACCTCTGCTTCACCTACCTCTTTTTTTTTTTTTTAAATGTTTCTTTCCATTTCTACAGAGTTATCAACTTTTCTTCAATGTCATGTCCAAACCAAAAAAATGTGGACTGTGTAGCATTGAAGACCAGGACCACAGCTCTTCCACACTGGGTTAGCCTGGCCCTACTCACCCTGAAACCAGATGCCTTTTTCTTCCTACTTTTCCTTGATGCCAGTAATACTTTGCTACATTTCTTTACTACATTTCTTTACTACATTCTAGATGCCAACATGCTGTTTTTTATTGTTTCCTTGCATTAATTATTTTTGTTTCACTCTTTCTTTCTCTTTGTAACACTGTAATAAGCCAGCTTTCCTTTTAAGTGGTCTTCAACCTTTTATGGTTTAATTAAACTAAAATGATGCTTAATCATCTGCTTCCTTCTACCTCTAGGCTTCCTTTTACTTTTTTAATTAAATTTGCCTAATAGTGACAGAAGCAGACAAATTACTGCAGGTGCTCAACACATTAGAAAAATAAGCCCACCTTTTTATAAGTCTTCATAGAAATTTATGCAGCTGACTCTAGGTTTTATTACTTGGGACAGCTGATGGCACTTGCTTCTCAGCCAGGTGGATTTCAGTGCTCTTCCTTGTCTCAGCAGGGTCTTTTCCCAGGCTGTCACTCAGAACCACCAGATCCATGTGAAGAGGCAACGTGCAGGCATTTCAATAGCATTTTTTGCCAACCTCCCTCAGGCTGTAGTTACCAAGTCATCACAAACAGAAATCTCACAAGCTTCACTTGCATGTTTTTTGGAATGTGTGGTGTGAAGTGTAATAAAGATAAATTAAACTTTCATTCCCAACTAGCCTTCTACGTATTAGCCCTCATGTCATTTGTGTAAGACAACAGCAGTTGTTTTTTTTCCTGTTGGCTTTCATTTACCGATTGATTTCAATGCTTGAAAATCAGAATCAACACGTGTATAAACAAGTATTGAAAACCCTGTTATAATCCCACAGGGAACTGGTCCCAGTATAACATACACCATGGTCATACTTGGGGGGGGAGGGAGAAGGATGCCATTGCCAAGAAGCTAGATGGATAAATTAATGTTTCCCTGCACGTAAGTTATTTAAACCCACTGGGAAAAAAAAAAAAAAAAAAAAAGAGGAAAAGCCTATGAAGCATTTCTGTAATCCCCACCCTCGATTTTCCCACCAGGAGTACAGGGCAGAATATTCCACCTGGATATTTAATCAGAGACTATCCCCAGTGCAAGCATTGCTTGCTTTCCAGCAGCCACCAACACCCAGAACCACCTCTTCTGCCCTGAGATGCAGGGCCTACTCCACTACCTTTGCAGAGCAAGGAGGGTGCCTGGCACATCAGGCCGTGCCCCGAGGCAATCTCCCCTCTGCCAGGGGGGCTGCCACGCAACGTGGGGGCCACCTCACTCCTCTCTTTGCCCCTTCCTCACCTCGCCCAGTGCTGAGAGGCTGCGGGGGTGTCAGAGGGGAGGGGAGGCCTCGGCCCTCTCCCCTGCCCTCCCCGCACCGCCAAGAGGCGGCTGCGGCACGGAGGAGCCGAGCCCTACAGAACCACTGGACCAGCCGAGGGGGCGGCGGCGGGCCGTGGTGCGTTCGGGTCGGCAGGGGGCGGGCAGATGAGTGGGCAGGCCTGGGGCGGGCGGAGGGCCGGGCTTTCCCGTTGCCAGGTGAGCGCCCTGGCTGCACCGCCCCTCTGAAAGCGCGCAGCAGCGCGGAGCGCACGGAGGCAGGCAGGCAGGCGGCGCCGCTCGGATCGGCGCTTCTTGGAGCGGCTTGGCGCACCCCAGGCCCCTCCGGCCCCCGGCTCCGCCGCTGCTATGGCGAAAGCGGGCAGGAAGGGATGCAGCTGCCCGGGCTTCCTGAGGAAGAACTGGCTCCTGCTCAGCACGGTGGTCGCCGTGCTGTTGGGTGAGTGAGGGGGAGAGGGAGAAAGGGAGAGAGGGAGGGAGCGCGGCGCCGTCGCCCCCCGCCTGGCACGGCACGGCATGGCACGGCCCTGCCTGCCACAGAGCCGACGCGGGGCCAGGCCGGCGCCCGAGCAGCGCCAGCCAGGGGCCCTCTGCGGGCGGTGGGGAGTGGGGCGATGGGTGCTGGGCCCCCTGGTTCCGCCCGCTGCCGGCACGAGCGGCTCTCGGCAGGCGAGGGGGCCCGGCCGCCCTCCCCCGGCGGGCTGAGGTGCGGTGGGGCCGGGGTGCGGTATAGCCCCGGCTGCCGAGAGCGGGTCTGCAGTGACAGGGCGCCGTGGCGGCAGGCGTCGTTCGGGGCTTGGCCTGGCCCCGCGCCTCCACCTGTCGTCATTAGCGCTTGTCACAACGCGGTGATCATTAGCGGGGTAAAACCGCCTTAGGAGAATCTGCAGGAGCACCGCGCCGTCGGAAAAACGGGAGCCCTTCGTGCAGGGGTGCTGTGGGTCTCCCTGGCCAGCCCACAGCAGGCTGAAGCCTGGGCTGCCTTTGCACAGCTGGGGGAGCACGGCGTGCTCGACTGGGACTGCCCCTGGGGTGCCAGCCAGGCCCACGGGTATCCAGCCAGGCTCCTGGTGCCTGCCGTTAGGCTGAAGGTGGGAGCCTCGCTGCGACTGAGACCGCTGCAGGAGAGCATTGTAACAGCTTCGGGGTGCTTCTAATGGCCTAGGAGACCAGAAAAGTTTGGCAGTGACACGCCTCTTTCAGTGAGGGTTTTCTGGGGTGCCATTTTAAAGATGAGATTCTTCAGAAACTTGCCCAGCAAGCAGTGGAGCAAAGAATGAGTTAAATGCCATCTGATGAACAGGAGGGCAGAAGGGCCAAGAGAAGCTGTTAATGACTTGGCCAGAGACACTTTTCCATAGAACATAATTTTGATCCTAGCCGCACACCTTCTTTGTTTCCTTCTGGCAATTATTTTCACACTAAGCAAAGAGACTTTCCTTTGCATCATTGCTTCTGTAGGGAACGGCTGCTTTCACTGCTTCATTAATGGCATTTGCTGTTTGATGCTTCTCTTTCAGATGACATTTCTGCTGATTTGTATTGTGGCTGGAATGTATCCATTTCTGTGCATGTTTGTTCAGGAGAGAATTAGTCTTTAGGAATTCTACTCAGCTATTTATAAGCTGTGATCAGAGATATATATATATGTATACGTGTACAGTATTTGAAAGACTTCATTTCTTTTCCACCTCTGTAATGAGTGGAAAGATTTCTATGAGTTCTGTATACCAGTTGCCAAGAGCTAACATTGAAAATCTGTCCATAACAACTGGAGGACTGTGTGTTTGTGTCTCTGTTTTTGTGTGTATAGTCACTTTGTCAGGTACGCTTCTTCAAGCTGACAAACTTATTTCCCAGTTACGGAAGTAGACAAAAAATGTTCCCTTCTCACCATTTTCAATGAATGTTGGTAGAACTGAAACGCGTGATTAGATCCTACAGGCTGATCATTCTGAAATGTGATTTCCCCAACTGAGTACCACAGAGCCTGGCAATGTGTGAACTGTGGGGACAATTTTCTCTTAGTTCCCCTAATACCCAATGGGCTTTCACCTTGAGAGAGTGTGACAGACACCCAGATCCCTCTGGTGTCTTTGAACTTCTCTACCTGCTATACTATAATTAACAGTCTTGAACTCAGGGGAGCTCTATAATATGACAGAATTAGTCTCTGTAAATAATCCTTGATTTTTGGACCAAATGACGTTTTGCAACAAGCTACGTGTCTGTTGTATTTTCAGTATGTCTAGAAGGTGAAATAAACTATAAAAGGAAGATAGTGAAACCCTTGTTAGGATGGCTTAATTACGTTTTATGTCATCTTTTACAGGTTTGGGAATGTTTCTAATATACCTGGAGTCCACAAACACTTTATAATTAAACTTATGTATTTATTCTTTTTTAATATACACTCGAAAATTGCTTTGAGGTTTATTTATCTTTGGAGGATCATTTATATTTATATATGGAGGATCAACATTCATAAGCAGAAGAGTATCACATGATTTTGAAGGCAGAAAATGTGTTCAGACATTTCTTAAAAAGTATGCATGAGTGAGGACTGGAAATACCAAAAGAAGCATGTTGTAGAAACGTAATGTGAAAGTTGTCCAACTGCACTGTGAAGTATCTGATATTCCATCACTATCATGAAATCAGGAGTTCTGCTTATCACCATCAAAGCTGTATTCAGCATCCTAGCAAGGTATGCCTGTCTTTGCTCGTAGCCTTGCTATGTTGAAAAGTTTTCCTGATTACTTTTTGTGCCCGTCTCTGAAGAGGCAGAGAAACCCCCTCAGAACTCCAAGCGCTTCTTCCTTTGGGAGTAATTACTTTGTTTGTTACATTTGAAGCTTTCAACCGTATGCTGCCATTTACAGTTTTGAAACCATTGGACTTTCTTTTACAAAGCAGTTGACAGTGGGAGAATGACTTAAAGTCTGTACAGAACGTATCTGAACAATGCCATGTCTTTTTGGTGAAAATACCTATCTATGTATATTTCTCAAAGAAAACACCACTTGATACTTGAAAGATTATCTGTCATATCTTTGCAGAGATTCTGTTTCAGACCACCAAACTGATGCAGAGAATCCTCTGAACTCAGATTTGGAGTCTAAAATTGACTGAATTTCAGATTTGGGGCTAATTCTGAGACTTAGGGATTGTATAATTACAGTGAGAGATTTAGCAGAATATTGGGCCTCAGAAGTTGATTGTTCATTAGTTCGTAGCACATATTGGAGGCATGCACTGGATCGTCTGGGCTGACCACTGACTCAGAGATGAGGGTTGGATGCATCTGTGCCTCCTCTGACTCACTGCCCTTTTCTAGGAAGCAGAAGAAGAGGTGCAGGACAGTAGCAGCCTCGTGTAGGTAACTGCAGAAGGAGGGATGTCTTACATCATTTTGCTCCACTGACCTTATTGAACCCAAAGCAGCTGTGCTAACAAAAGCAATTTAGAAGTCAGCTTACTTCAAGTGTTCCTTCTGCCTTTAATAAAGAAAGTAATATTGCTTTGAGTTTGTACAAACAAGTCACAGTAAACCAGAAATATCCCTGAAAGTTACTCACCCTGAAACAGGTTTCGAAAGGACAATTGAAAAGAGAGAGTTTAAGTCACACTTCATAGGATTCTCAGAGAGCATCTATTTTTAAACATCACTTCATCTCTGAGAGGCCACTGCTGCAATACCACCAAACCAGTCATGAAGGTAAAAGGCTGGTGATGTGTACATACTCATTGATTAGTCTGTGGGTCATAGCCTAATAGCGTGTATTCCTGAGCAATTCTTCTGCAGAACAGGTTTTTTTCTTATAGTGAAAAGTATAAGTGATTGAGTGGATGTGGTAGTAGGCACTGAGTTGCAATAACAATCTGCAAAGGTCTTTCTCTGTACTCAGAGCTTAAACATAAATAGGTTCAAAAATAGGTTGCTTTTGCTTTTTTTTTTTTTTTTCCTAATGCAAGTATTTTTCATATCTGCTAGGACAGTATGTTTTTGCAATACTTCTTTGGTTGGGAAATATGATTGAGGGATTTGGCTTTCATAAATTTGCAGATTGAAAGTACTTTTTTTTTGTGTGTGGTGAGTGTCTGTGGCTTTCAAAACAAATTTGGATCATGAGATACCTATGAGCTTGCCTGTAGCTGAAGGTTTATTTTCAACAGCACTTGTGGGCTAAGAAATTCTTCAAATATTCCTAAGGTAGATATGATAAATACAATATCTAGATTGCTAGATCCACTAATCAAGAGGAGCTGTGAATGGCAGGTATCCTTTCTGCAGCCAGCCAAAGAATCATGTTTATCAAAGGTGTATAAAAGCTATTTGTGTTGAAGGCAACAAAGAATGTTTTTGTACTCTGCCATTAACTTCCTCT
Organism: Anser brachyrhynchus; assembly: GCF_964034855.1. NCBI lineage: Eukaryota > Metazoa > Chordata > Aves > Anseriformes > Anatidae > Anser > Anser brachyrhynchus. The sequence goes on from NC_137697.1 coordinate 24,689,510, forward strand.
TTTGTTCTCCTGTTCATGTATATTTATAACTTGCAGCAGTCATATCTCATGCTTCAGATTTTAAGAAAAAACAGGCTTTTTTGTCATTGCTATGTGGAGGGAGACGCGTGGTGCTGATGGGAGGGAGGAGGACACGGAGCTGTGGCTGATGCGGGAGAGCACTAGGAGCTGTCCAAGGTGGCTGACAGGCGCAGCCCTGGGGAAAGGGAGGCCAGAGAATGGGTGAAATGCAGAGCTAAAGAAATTTGGAATTTTGAAATTTTGGCATCAGGTAGAGATGAGGTGACTGAGAGAGGGAGGAGGTGTATAAAATATACCTAGGTGTATAAAATATACGTAGTTCCCATCTGTAACATAAGTGTTGCAGAAAATTTGAGCAGTGCAACTGTACATTTTTTCAGGATTTGATGAATCCATCAGCATCCGTCAGAGCTTTTCTTATGTGCTTTATGATATCACCTTAGCAGTCTATATGCCAAAAATTTGCTCTTTTTAATTTTAATTAAAATGGTTGTACTCTTTTATAGTACTCAGTTGTAGTATCTTCCTATAGTAATATTTTTGGTCCTTCAAAGGTCTCTGTTTAAAAAAGAAATTGTCTGGTGTATTCACATCTGCTAACTGTAGCTAGAAAAGCTTAGCTCCTCCTATAATCAGACACAAGAGAATGTGACAGCTTCCTTTAAAAGCAGTAGTTCTTTTAAAATTTATCCATATCAGAGCAAGGTCTGCACATACTAGCATTACCGGAAGCCCACTAGTGCATTCTTACATGAATGAATGCCTTATAGGTTGAAGACCACAAGGGAAACAGTTAGTAACATATGACTCTGTTGATGACCTCTTGCAGGTGGGAGACTGCCTTGAGTCCAGGGACCACAACATACTTCTCAGGGTGAAAAGTTTCTTGTACAAATATAGCCCAGAAGCTCTGAACCTCATAAACCTGTAATGTTTTTCAGGTTCTTCCCATAAGTTATTTCTGTCCCTGACAGAAGCAATTTAAAAATTAAGAGCCCATTCTGAAAAGAGTAGTGCTTCACTCGTTCTATTTCCACCTCCTCATACCTTTACCAAAAAAGTGCCTCCTGTAGCATTTGTCTTTGCTTAAATAATACAGTGTCAGTGTTATAAAAAATGAAGCAGATTAATTGACCCTTGAAGTACACTAACAAAAATTGGGCTCTTTTCTTCACAGCAGAAAAAAAAAAAGGTATTTACTAAAACAAGGGAATTATTATCCTGGTGATTTCTGAGAAGTATGGGTGTACAGCAAACACCTGATTTCTTTCTTGAATTCTGATGCATAGCATTTCATTAATTTGAAATGTGTAACAGATGGGGACCAGACATCCTGCATCAACTGTGGTAGCATGAAAATTCAGAAGACTGCTCTTCCTGCTGTGATTTCATATAATTGTAGATGACTTGGGTTGTGAGGGACTTTAAAGATCATATAATTCCAGCACCCCTGCCATGGGGAGGGATGCCTTCCACTAGGCCAGGTTGCTCAAAGCCCCATCCAACCTGGCCTTGAACACTTCCAGGGATGGAGCATCCACAGCTTCTCTGGGCAACCTGTTCCAGTGCCCCACCACCCTCATAGTAAAGGATGTCCTCCTTATATCTAATCTAAACCTAACCTCGTTTAGTTTAAAGCCAATACTCCTTGTCCTCTCACTACACTCCCTGACAAAGAGTCCCCCTCCAGCTTTCCAGTAGGCCCCCTTTAGGTATGGGAAGGCTGCTATAAGGTTTCCCTGGAGCCTTCTCTTCTCCAGGCTGAACAACCCCAACTTCCTCAGCCTGTCTTTGTAGGAGAGGTGCTCCAGCCCCATCATCATCATTTTTGTGGCTCCATCCACTGGACTCAATTCTAATTCTCGCACAGGCCTACCTCTTAGGCTTGTCCAGGTCCCTCTGGATGGCATCTCTTCCCTCCAGTGTGTTGACTGCACAACACAGCTTGGTGTCATTGGCAAACTTGCTGTGGGTGCACTCGATCCCGCTGTCCATGTCACTGACAAAGATGTTAAATAGTGCCAGTCCCAGTACTGACCCCTGAGGAACACCACTCATCACTGATCTCCACCTGGACATTGAACCATTGACCACAACTTTTTGTGTGCAATCATCCAGCCAATGCCCTACCCACCAAGTGGTCCATCTGTCAAATCCATGTCTCTCCAATTTAGAGAGAAGGATATCATGGGGGACAGTGTCAAATGCTTTGCGCAAGTCCAAGTAGATGATGTCAGTTGCCCTTCCCCTATCCACCAATACTGTAACCCCATCACAGAAGGCCACCAGCTTTGTCAGGCACGATCTGCCCTTAGTTAAGCCATGCTGGCTGTAACCAATCACATCCTTATTTTCCATGTGTCTTAGCATAGTTTCCAGGAGGATCTGCTTGTAATGCTTACCTGCCTGTTCTTCTCTATCACACTTCGTAGTTTGACACAGGACAGGTTCTGCTCAGAAATGTGAGAAGACCTGCAGTTCTGAAAGAATGTCTGACTTTAATACAAAAAGTAGAATGTAGAATGGCCAATGGTTTCATCTGAGAGTTTCACATACTTCTGAGGATCAAAATGCTCTGAGACCAGAAAATCAGTTAACAAATAAAAGACAGGAAAACCGAAGCAATGCATTGTGTCTCTTTTGTAAACTAACAACTCCTGAACTGCTTTTAAGCAAATTAAATCCAACTTTTATTCCTTCTTGTAGCGTATAAGGTGTTTTCCTGTTGTGCATGGGTTTTGTGTCCTTTTTTTTTTCTTTAACATTAAAAATGTGTGTTTTAACAGAAAACTTATTTTTCCCTTTATGTGAGTGAAATGAAACAGTCACTAAAATCTGAACCTTTAAACAAAGGAAGCTTTAGAAGGAGTTAGCTTCTGGGTAATTTGCACTCTACAAAGCCCCAAAGCCAGTAAAGCTAACAAAGTAAGTGAAATATGCCTTTCTATTTGAAACAATAACACCATGACTAATACCAGCTAAATATTTCAGTTTCTGATTTTTTAGTATTATTTAAGGGAAAATACTGCAATGTACATACAAAAATATTTTTTGTTTTCCATTACATCTTAACTAAGTATAAAGGCACTTTTTATTAACATACTCCAAATACAGATAATGTTGAGGTTGAGATTACTCACAGACAATATTTGTACTGTTTGTAAATCTTATAGAAGCCTCCTAGAACCTGTGGAAGGGTTTCTTACTTATGCCCCCCATCAGTATCTCATGCTGTGAGCATACATATTTGCTTGTCTGTAGTTTTTAGAAGTGCTGAAGACCATCACTGCATCATATATTAAGGTGAAGATCTGTGCTGTATTGGACTTGATGTTCCAGATTCATTTTTCTGTCTACATTCCAAGTATTGCACATTCCATGAGAACCCTATAGCATGTTAGATTAAATGTGACCTATGATGACAATTTTCATGGGTTATAAGTAATATAATACTCTTCTCACAATATGTTTCGAAATAGCCATTCTTGTTCCTTTAATGCTTTTGGAATGACAGCCAACCTGGCCTTGCTTAATCTGAACTAGTTTTCTAGGTCACGTCTCTGATTTCTCAACATTGTGATGTCTTCATTAGTTTCAGAATAATGATGTTTCTGCATGTCACTATCAATCTCTCTTTAGATATCACTAAATTGCCTTTCGGGCTGCTTATCTCAGTTTATTACAGTCAGAATCTTTCCACTGTTCTTCCAGCAAGGGGACAGCTAGAACAGTTTGTCCTGTTTACCGTCCTTTCCTCTCATCATAGTTTAAAACAGAAGCTGTAACAAGGGGCAGAGTCTGGCAAGTCTTTCCAGTTACTGGCCTTTCACCTTTCTCATACCATAGCTAACCATTTCGTTTCTTCTGTGTTTCAGTGGTCTTAACTGAAGATATGTTTTTCTGAATGTTTTCTATTGAGCTAATAAACCAGATATACAAAGGTGCTGAAATAGTTTTGGCAAAGTATGTAAATATTATAGAAAGAGAACAGATAATCACTGGGTTTTTACAGGAAGGAGTGAGGATTTGTAATTTCTTGGGTGGTATTGGAATGACATCGTTTGCAGGGTAATATGCTAGGCCATGTAAGCAATGTGTTAGGCACCAGGAATGCCAGAAGTGGGTACATGACAATGTCTGAAATGAGTGATAGAAGGGGTCCAAGTGAAACATATAGCACTGTTATATAAAATTGTGGATTTGGATACATGGAGAAAGCAAGAATGTCTGGATGTTCCTAGATGACTGCAGAAGGAGTCCGTAGTCAAAGAAGGCTCCCAAATTACAGATGGGTGAGTTGCAGGAGAATGGTAGTGTTTTTTGAAGTGACAGTTAAAAAGAGTCATGGGGAAGGTCTGCAGAAGAAAAAGACCAAGTTACCATTGTCACATTGCATTTTACTTTTACAGTAAACATAGGAATGCGAGATTGAAAGATACCTCTTGTGTTACCACATCTAGTCTACAGCTGCTTCAGGTTATGCCATTTTTAATAGACTTTCTATGCCATATCATACTCTACCTTAAAGATGGATGGGTTTTCTGGTGCTGCATTTCCTTTTGGGAAGACAGGTTTGTCATCCGATTGTTGCAATTTCCAGCTTCAATGTATTGAGGTTCAATATGCACACATTTTTAAGTGTAGATCTGTATTTTCATACTATTCCCCAACAGAACAGTACCTTCACCAAAATACATCCAAGCGCATCAGGAAATGTAGGTTGTATAGCTGCTGGAAAACAATTGTATTTCTTCCCCAGATCAGTTAATTTATAGCATAATCTTTATAGTATGGTGTTTATTATGCTAGAGTTGTGAGTCCTTTACTTCATGTATTTAACGAGTTACTGAGTTTGTGGAAAAACTGTGAAAGAGCCAAATTGTATATCTGATGCAGTTTCATTTATCTCAAGAGAGTTAAGGACTAACTGAGGAATGGATTATTCACACTTCTCCGTATTTCTTCTGTATGTTAATAGACTGTGTAGTTAAGTTCTGTAAGGCAGTTCTCTCTAGAGTAATGAGATGTATATAGAGATAAAACACTATTGTAAAGTTTTTTCTTCAACTATTCTTTTATCATGACTTTCTCAAATAGAAACTACATCTGCATACTGAAAATATTTGGATGATACTTATACATGAAGTTCACCTACAGTACATTGAAATAAATTAAAAGAAACTTAGACTCCAGTGGGGAAGACTTTTAGGTTATCATACTGTTTTTCAGTTTCTGCATTGTAGTTCTTTGGGATCACTGGTTCTGCAGAACTGTGATCACTTGAAATCGCAGAAAACAAGACTAGCTATTATTTCCCTTTTTCTGGCTGAGTGAAATACCTTCTTAATATAACCACCTTTGGTTTGACTATGGGTGGGGTGGCTCTTGTGCAGGGCTTCAGAGACAGCGGTTGGTCTGTGTAATCAATGACCCTGCCGCAGGCTCCTGCAGCACAGAAAGTAGAAGTTACATGATTTTAATGGTTGCAAAACCCTTCATACCTGCTGTGAGCAGTTGGGGGATATGCCACACTGGAGAAGCTGGTTATTCTCCTCTAGACAGTGCTCCACCTTGCCTTCATTCCTACAGGTCCATCATAGGGAGTTATTGCCCAGCTGAACTTTTTTCACTCTGCAGTCAGTTGACATTGTGTTGCTTGTGTAAAGGAATTTACAACTGCTGCACCCACAGCAGGTTAATCACCAGGAAGACCCAGGGGGTCTCACTGCAGGTGAGGAATGAGCATACCTTCCTCAGTACATTCCTGCTAAACGTTTTTCAGTAGACCAAGGTCTGACTTAGGGACTGTATTCTTCTGGAAGGTTTTGTGAGGGGACTCTTCTTTACACGTCTTTGCAATTAAGCCGATAGCCTGGGCAACACCAGCATCTGGAGAGTTAAGATCTGTTGCCCTACAGTTAAACCTGGTAACTCTAAATCCTACCTTAGTAGTTGCCTACAGGTTTCTGAGAATCTTGTTTTTTCTTCAGTCAACATCACTTTGTTTGTTAGAAAGAATATTAACTGTCAAGTAAAATGTGAAAAAGTGTGAAATGCGTAATGTTACAAAAGGTTAAAATTAATCCAAAGAGAGTTAAATTAATAGTTTTACTGTAATATTCTACACCCTCCATTTGACTGTTTTGAGATTAGGTACTTTGTACTCCTTTGTAGTTAAGAAACAGCCAGTAATATTACAGAAACTTTAGAGAGAGCAGAAACAAAACAGATATTATAAAATATTGCTAAAAGACTCTGCCTGTATCACAAATTCCAAATATATTGTGCTGCAATTTGACATGTTTATATTAAATGTTTTGTATTGTGTTTCAAATTAAGTCAGTGAACTTTGTTTGCCAGCTTTATCTGTCCTGTGAATCATCTGCTATAAAGATAACACAATTAAGACCCACCAGTATTTTAGTCTGTCATGTGAATAGCATATCGTATGAAAATATAAAGTTTTATCACTTTGTTGCTACAGTACAATTAAATAATATCAGGATCGAACCATGCCCACATTTTTTATTCTTTCTTTTAACCATTATCAGAGTTAAATAATTCCCCCACTTTCTATCAGTATCAGACAGAATCACTAGCTCTGCACCAGTGAAAGGGAGTTTCTACATGCCAAAATTAGAGGCAAACAGGAAGAAGAAGTACCATGTTTTTTTCAGACAGAGGCATGGTGTAATTCAGTCGTTTACAAAATGACTGGTTGTTCTCCAGAAATACACACTGGATTTATTTATTTTTTCCCTATCTTCTTCATAGTTCATTCCTAAGGATCCTTCCCATAATAACTCAGTGAGAGTTTGAGATTATTTGCAGTTTCTGTGGTGTCATGCACACTGGTGGAGCGAGAAACCCCCTCAATTAACATCATGCAGCCCTATGTCAGTGTTGTCATCCATAAGGGCAAATAGCATAATAGGGAGTCCTACCTGTTAGGTATTGAATTTTGGCTTATGTTCTCTTCCAGTCAGACATAGGACCCGGCATCTCGTTGCGTGGGCTTCACTTACTTGTTTCTAAATTGTGAGTTTTTTGGCCTGCAAGTGAAAGTAAAGAAAGTCAAGCCACAAAATGTCATCTTGTTCTCCAAGATACCATGTTCTTAAGAGTGTTTAAGCCACAATGATAATGACATAAAGCGGTTAACTACAGTCACTTCATACTGCGTGTCCTGGTTGGATTCAACTACCCTAGTGGTTCTGAGTTTTTAAATTTGAGATCTGACTTGTGTTGATCCCAAGTTATTATACAGGAAAAAAGACTTCAGGACTTAGCCATCACTGTCTGTGATACAGAAAAAATTGCAAGTAGTCTGTACATGCAGTGGCTCAGATGGCTGCTGAGGACATCATGTTTTGGCAAGTTTACAATAACTGTAGTATTATCTGTGACATTCCCCATGTAAGCCAGTACAGTTGAGCCCAGAGCTTATGAAATTTGTTTGAACACGGTGGTGTTTCTTTTCTTAGTCATTTCCAAATCTACGTCATGAACTGTAGCATACTACTTTAAGAAATGTAATAATTCCGTAGTCGTTCCCATGCAAATAATATGCCTTTTTCCAAAGAGAAAGTTTCAGGGAAGGAAAAAAAAATAAAAACAAAAACAAACAAACAAAAACCACAGCAATATGGAAAAAGACATACTTTAGTAGTTAGGTGGTGATTAAATGATTTTTCACCAGATGCCCAAATGTCACGGTTACCTTTGCAGCTGTGCAGAACCTACAACTTAGTGGTCTCCCAAGACATATTTTGACTGATTTCTGTGGTTTTCTCACTACATACACAAGACAGACTTAGTTCTGTCATGTTCTCATACAGCCATCATCCTCCAGGTTCTGAAAAGCTTAAGGGTTGGTAGGTGTAATCGACTGACTGGGTGCTACCTGCAGTGCAGCCAGCTCCAGATACTGCTCCCCTTTCCGTTGGTAACACAACAGAGGAATTGGGTCATCCTATAAAGAAGAAGTGTGTATTCCCTCTAGATTTTTATGCTGTGACTCATGGGACTGTCTGGAAGATGGGTAATAACAGATTTCTTTTGGTATATGCAGTTTTTGTGGTTTTCTTCAGCTCCTTTTTTCTTCCCCCCCCCCTATACTCTCTTAGTTTGCATTTCTTACCCTTTTTGAATAATTTTCTGTCTGTTACCAAGTTTGTGGAAAGACTCTGCTACTTGGGTGAGTAATGCCAAGGCATTTGTTGTTGCTTATGAGGTCAGACAGATGTGGCCTTCTCTGGCTGCTTCATGCTTTGCAGTCATGAGGACCCAGACTACACCTTTCACTTTCTGCGTTAATATTTGCTGGGAGGGAAAGTGTAGACACCATGTTATACAGTATGTGGTGTTGATGCACAGCTGTAAGGGGAAATTTTCCTCAGAAAATTAAATTAAAGCCATGGGATTGTACTGCTATGCACCTTCATTCCCTTCTGCCGGCTGTTGCAGAAGTCTGGACCCTAAATGGTACATGCAATTGAGCAGTAAGTAGAGAACTGCTATTACAGTAATAATCTTAACCTAACTTAGCCATGTGTGCAAGAAGGAAAAGCAGGGAGAGAAGATAGAAAGGAAATAAAAACAGTTTATCATGGAGAAGAAGAGTGGCTGAAACTGAGGAAGGAGAAAGAGGGAAAGTGGGAAAAATGATGTTCTGCACTTCAGAAAGGAAGAAGTAAATTATTACATAAATGTTAAACAGAAAGGAAGAAGTAAATTATTACATAAATGTTAAACAGATAAAAGACAGGAAAAATAACAAATAGTGGAGGCATTGCCTACTGTAGAGTGTTTACAGTTGTGAGAAGTAATTACACGTGTAATAATTCACAAATGATGGAGTATGAATAACATTCATATAGAGAAATTAACATTTTACAAGACTTTCATTTATACTTGCTCAGGGTTGCTGTAACTGGTGTGATGTTAAAAACAGTGGTAACCACGTGAAATATATTTCTGCTGGGTCACACTTCTTTTTGTGTGTTATAATTCCCAGGAAGAAAATTCCAGTGACTTGGTTATTGAGATGAGGATCAAAAAGTTCTATATTCATCCAGTTCCAGTACGTAAGCAAATTTATTCTGCTTACTAACCATCTCTTATTACTGCTACCAAAAAAATTTCTTCCTATTTTCCCATGCTAAATTCTAACAGCAGATGGTAGGTGCTATTTCCACTTAAATGGTAGCTGCATTTTACTGTGTTTTGTTATTATGCAGAAGTTAATATGGATATGGTTGCTGTGTCTGATTAAAAATAATAGTATGAACAACGAAGTGAGAGCAACAATGCAATTATTGCCACTAGATAAATAATACCCTCTACAAAAAAAAACCAAAAAAACCAAAAAAAACACTATTACAAGTATACAAGCAAAAGAGCTTGAGGAAACACTGGTAAAATTTTGAGAGGACCTGAAAAGTTTTTGTAGTAAAATTCAGAAAGTGGAAAAGAGACCTCTGAAGAATGAACATGAGGGTGAATCATTCTACCTTCTAGTAATCCTACAAAATACATAATGATCAAACTTTCCAGCTGGTCCAATGTGACAGTTGCCACTTGGCACGTAGTTACAAAATGTCTTGGTCACTCCTGCTCAGGAGAAGGAAGCAAAATATGTTGTCATCAACTTTATTTCAAAATGCAATGGGTGACAAATATCCTCCTTTCTTTGTACCATCATTATCCTTTTTTGCCCAGAAAACATCTAGGGTATACCCTGAAGATAACACACAACTCAGAATCACCTGAGTTAGTGCTAGACGTCTTCAGTGTGCACATCTGCACAGGGCTTGTGATATTCCTCCCTGTGGGCTAATGCTTCCTTTGAAGGCACAGTTCTGACTACTTTGGGCAAGGTTTGCCTGTTTCTGTCACGGATAATACATTGTGGATGTCCATCTTTATTAAGACCCTGTGAGGAATACGTCTAGCATCAAGGGCCATTTGCAACATTAGCGTGGTAGGATCAGAGCAGGAGTGGGGGAGTCTGGTTGAAATGGAGGTTGCTACGGGTACATGTCTGTAATCTTGTTGCTTGGCATGGGAATACTCTTTACCTTGTGTCAAGGTATGCAAAAGGAAGATGTCTTCCACTGTGCTATGTGATGAAGCAGGGAGCAGCATCTAGGGAAAGGCACATACTTCCTCACTGCTGTAAATCTCTTGCAAGCTTCAGAAATGCAGAATCAGCTGTACAGCAACCTGACAGCTGTATCCGGTATGTGAAGTAGAATACCCCGTATCTTATCATAAAATGTAATTGCACAACATCTTATAATTATACAATCTAGTAATGCTGCAATGTAAGCATACGTCTGTCCTTAACTGTGTGAATAGTCTGAAGTCAGGGAGAATACCTATATGCTCATGTTCAGCTGTTTACACTGGTATTTGCAGGATCAAAATCTTAGCAACTTACTTCAAAACATGTAACCATTTTATACAAGCTGAGTAATCTTTCTTGGGCTTATCTCAGAGTGCAGATTATTTTCAACACTTTTAGCTTAGCATTAGGTTAGAAGTAGAGATCATTGTGTCTTATCATTCACAGATCAAGGGCATTTACATAATATTACAAATATCTTCAAGACTATTAAGATTCAAGGTGTTGCAAAGAGTTTAAGCTGTCTGTGTTCACTGGAAAAGATAACACCTCAATCAGAAATCTTAATAGTTGCTCCCATTTGCCTGGAAACATGTTAACATATTCATTTTACTTCTTACTAGCAGTAAAGACTTGGTTGGAGTTTATAATCTGCCTCTATTTTCCTTCATTTTGTTTCTGCAAGTGCAGAACACAGAATGGTTCATTGTCTTTTTGTGCTATCACAGGAAAATTCTGTGAAAGTAGCTAGTTTACATTTTTGTGTCAACTAACATCCAGTTAGACAACAGAACTATCACAAACCACCCCCATGGTGAATCTTTAGGGAGGATTTTTTTAATAATCCCTGTTTTCTAGATGAGAATGTTAATGAGTTTCTACTCTAGTACTGAATATGGGATCCCTATTTTCTTCAGTACCAACAGTACAAACCAGTTGTCTGCGGATTTGCCTAAATCTGTTTTTGAACCTGCTCGTGTTGTTTGCTTCCACAATTTCAATCACTTAAAATGAGGGGTCTATCTTATAAGCCTCTTTAGTCATATTTTACAATATCTAACTTAAATGCCTTGTGTACCATCAAAAATAAAACTGAGGGAAGAGGCAAGTTTGGCTTGGGCCCTAGTAGCTTTCCTGGGATGCTGCAAGTTTACATGAGTCAATGAGGATGGTAAAGGTAGGCTGGATGCACCTTTTTGTGCTTTTGTGCTGCAAAATACACATCACTGACGTAACCAAAACACAACAGGATATAAGCAATTCCATTAACTTCAATGAGTCTATTAATAACTTCATTGAGGCTATTAATATGAAAAAAACCTTTCACCACTCAGTGGGTAGTGAAAGCTTTTGAGTGGCCTTGTCTCTTATCAAATCTAGTTAGAATTTGGATCTCTCAATGTTCCAATTAGCCAGGACTAATACGGTTCAAAGTTCATGTATGATAATAATGTTTCCTTTAAAGCAATGTCTGTAGTAGAGATGGTATTTAAGACACTTACGGGAAACACTTGTGTAATGTTTTACTTATTTCTGAGAACCCAGACTAGGAATATGAAAAGAAGGGATAAAGAGTAAGCAAGGAAAATATAATTCATGAAAGTGCAATGCAAAATAATAAATTCAAGAGTATATTCAAATTACAAGTCTGCAGTTTCTTAAGGAAACAACAGTTGTAGTGCTTTCTGAACACTGATGAATACATTTCCTATACCAGTGATCTTCACTTTTTGCCTCATGTTGAAACAGAGAATGAACATAATGCACATCAAAATGAAGAAATTTGTCTTTCAGCCTATGATTTATTTTGTTTAGAAGCTAGAATTATTTAATAATTCATTTCATCCAAAGATAACAAGAATACAAAGTGCTTTGCATCATGGCTGAATTACTGATTATACTCATCTAATATTTTGTAGATTGGTCATGTAGAAGAATGAGTGTGAAATATGCAGAATGGTATTTTATTTGATCGGTTTCCTTGAAATCATTAAACTAATTTAGTAATTGTAGTCACGCTTTTTTCTGATTATGTACAGTGGTAAATACTGAAACTATTGCTGCTGGATAGATATATTTTCAACAATACATCCAAAGTACTCTATCATACCACTTCCTTTCTTTAATGTGTAATAGTGCTTATATATTATATTGATTTATTAATGCCAGTTTGGGATCTTTGGAAGCTAATGTAAGCAGGTAAAAACTCACAACTGGACTGGACTGATAATCAGAAGGTATAATCAAGATATTTCCAAAGACACATCTAAAAAGTCTTCCAAATTCACAGTTATATGTGGTGTTTATTACTGTTACTATCATAATATATAGAACAGAAAAGGAATGCCTAAAGGATTTGTTTTAGAAGTTCCACCACAGTGGTAAAAATGTGTTTAATGTTCACTTTTTTTGATTTATTTTTCTTCTCTTTTTCCTCCCTTTTCCCCACATCTCCCATATAAATTACGACTAAATTCTGTTGCATTTTTAATATGTCTTTTAGGTATTGGAGTTGGCATGCTGGTACGGGAATATGGCAAGCTGTCTAACCTGGATAAATTCTACTTCTCCTTTCCTGGGGAGGTGCTGATGAGAATGCTCAAACTCATCATTCTGCCATTAATCATATCAAGTATGATCACAGGTATGACTGGAAATGTGCAGTTTGCTGTTGTGATTATCAGTGTGGTTTAGCTTTTCTTTCTAAAAGAAATAACCTTCAAAAACAATTTGATGGAACTATATAATAAAAATACAGATGCATACATTTAGATTACAATTTTCTATTTATAATGAGAATGAATTTGGAAGGATTATCACTATTATTTAGTAATGAAGTTATAAAAAAACCCATGAGATAATAACTTACATGTGTATAGATTCCTTCCCTGTTTTCAGGAGTGTTTAACCAAACAGTTGCAAATTGCAAGCTCAAAGCTGCAACTGCATATTCTCAGAGTTAACTATTATAAATAGTCTCATGGCACTATTTCGCAAGAAAAGGAGAGGTGATCTTATATTTTACTGTCACAGAAAGAGGTGATTCCTCACCTAACTTATCCTAGTCTCTGCAAACATCTATGAGGTTCCTTGCGTGAGATTTGGTGAGATTTTGCATTTGCTGAATCCATCATGGATCCATTTAATTTACTCACCTGACAGAATGCTATAAATTAGCACACAAAAAAAAAAAAAAAGAAAAAAGATTTTTTTCTGTTTGGTATGTGTGATTCAAAGTAATTTTACAGAAGTGCAAGAGTAAGCAAGCTTTTGTTTGGAACCCAAGCCTTGGTGTGGTAGAATCTGCTAACAGCTTACTCATTAGGAAATATTTGGAAAGATCGGGAGCAAATCCAAAGCGAAGAGATAGAACTGGATGTCAAATAGTCTTTCTGACAAAAAGGTAAAGGAAGCCATACAAACTTGCCTTTATTCTTTAAGCCTTTGCAGAGGGAGCAAAGTTTGACTGACTCAGGATACATTTGTCACTACCCTGTTTTATTTTGTCTCCACAAATCCTGTATTCTGGGACTGCATTCATGCCTTGGTGTTTGATGTATTTCCATGACCATCCAACTAAATAACAGACATTTGACTGTGGAAAGCTTGTTGTGGGCAGGGAATGGAAGGGGAATTTAGATCATGCTATGAAAGTTCTTTCAAGGAGAATCAAACATTGATTACAAGCTCCTAAGGTCCTTGAAGTTCGTGATGAAAACATCACGAATTTCAGCAGCGGAACTCGAAATAGGCCTATGACAGGTAGACCCTAAGGGAAGCTACCAAGGCCTTTGGAACATATCTGTAATGCAGGGTAACAGGAACCCAATGTTAGAATTGAAATGCAGAGTGGCAAAAGGTACAAGACAGAAACATCCAGAAGGAAATCTGCAAGAAGCAGAGTGTGCAATGGCAGCAGAAAATAGTCAAGGACTGTGTCCAAAGGAATGAAGGGAGATGAAACTGTTGTTGGTTTATGAAAAGGAGTGAAGAACAGAGGAGGAATAAAAAGAGCTTGGTGTTATAATTAATAGAAAGGGTAGCAGCATTTTTACAGAGATGAAGGAATGAGACAGGAAGCAAAGGAAAACTAAACTCTACTTTTATGATACTGAAATTGAGTCTGTCAGGAGACCTAGAAAAAAATGCCAGAAGAGTAATACATTTCATTTTTCAAGCAAGCTTTGATTTGTGGGTGAAGTTGGGCCTATATCTTCAGAGGTAAATGATATAATTAGGATAACGATGAAATGAGCTATATCCCTGTCCAGCACTTCTGGGGAGAAACAGGAATCATGCTGTTAAAAATACTGTGCAGCTATTTAATGCTTAGCATTCAAGTAGGAGTAAAATGCATTTTTAACTACTAGCATTAACTTGGATTTTAAAGATTGCAGATTACTAGAATTCAATTCATATAAAAAGATGAGAATGAGACACTTTACTTTTGACCTTAACATATACAATTTACATAGAATAGTGGAGCTTATTTTTTACACTTACATGTTAAGGTTTTAGGCAAGAAAAAGGAAGTGAAATTGATAAATCTTGTTGGTTAAAAGAAGGCTACTTCTACAGAACATGTAGATCTTCATTGCTCTTGAAGCCAAAATTACTAGCTGCCTGTGTGCAAATAATGCTGAAATGTATGTCAAGCACACATACTGGGCATGTTTTTGCATGATGGCTTTCACTACTTTGCTTTCACTGTTCATCTGCATCCTGTTCTTGTGGACATTGCTGAGATATTTTGCCTCTTTTAAAAAGAATACAGGAATGTGTTAAGCATGGAATTGGAAGTTTGAGTTGAATAAGGCTGTGTATAGTCATAAAGCACAGTAGTCATTATTTGTCTTTCATATAGAACCTCACAGAATGGTTGAGGTTTCAAGGGAACTCGACACCATCTAATCCATGCCCCTTGCTCAAAACAGGGTCAGCTAGAGCAGGTTGTCTTGGACTATGTCCAACTGTGTTCTGAATATCTTCCAGGATGGAAAGTCGACAACCTGTTTGACCACCTGCACACTAAAACAGTGTTTTCTTGTGTTCAGATGAAATCTCATGTTTTTTAACTCATGCCATGTTACCTTTTGTCCTGTCTTTGGGCACCACTGAGAAGAGCCTAGATCTGTCTTTTTCATTCCCTCCCATCAGGTATTTGTGCATATGAATAAGATATCCCTAAGCCCTCTCTCCTCCAGGCTGAATAGCCCGAGCTCTCAGTTTCTCCCCATGTGAGAGATGTTCCAGTCCCATCATCACCTTTAGAGCCCTTTCCTGGATTGGTTCAAGTAAGTCCCTAGCTTTCTTCCACTGGGGAACCCAGAACTGGACACATTACTCCAGGTGTAGCCTCACCAGTGCTGAGTAAAGATCACCTCCCTCCACATACTTTCAGTGTGCTTGCTAATGCAGCCCAGGAGGCTGTTGGCAACTTTGGCCATGAGGTTACATTGCTGGCTCACGGGCAGCTTGTTGTCCAACAAGGTCTTCAGATCCTTCTTTGCAGAGCTGTTCTCCAGCCAGTTGGCCTCCAGAATGTAGTGGTGCCTGGTGTTATTCCTCCCCAGATAAAGCATTTTGCATTTCCCCTTGTTCATCTTCATGAGATGTCTCTCAGACGAATTCTCCAGCTCATCCAGGTACCTAGGAATGTCAACACAACCAGCTTGTCTGTCAGCCACTTCTCCCAGTTTTGTATCATCTGTGAATGTACTGGTGATGCACTCTGCCTCCTCATCTGGCTTACCAATGAAAACATCAAAAAGTGCCAGTCCCCATTTTGACACCCTGGAGTGACTAGCCTCCAACTAGACTTTTGCAAGTGGTTGCAACCGTCTGAGCCTAGCCACTGAGCCAGTGTTCACTACACCTCACTGTGCACTCATCTAACCTCTATTCTGTAAGCTTTTCTTTAAGGTTTTTGTGGGAGACTGTGTGAAAAACTAACTAAAGTAAAGGTAGACAACCTGACCTCTTCGCAATTCAGAATTTTAGTGCCAAAGCAAGACTCACACTTTCAAAACATGCTGTATGGAATAGAACAAGGAGAGGAATGAAAATTTAAAGGAAGATGCAGGGTCTATCTTCAGCTATATCTGTAAACAAGATAGTGTCAAGTTAGTGTCAACAGCACATCTCTGCATTTGGCTGTGAACCTTCCCTGGAATGAGATACAAAAGTATTTTATTTAGAAGGAATTTCATCATTATTGACTAAACACACAATATACAACCTGCAAGTTGGCTGTCATTGTTGGGATCAGAGGTCATCTGAGTACATCCACCTCTTCAAGATCTGTGTATTTTTCAGGAAGGAGAATGTCAGTTTTCAGACCCCTGTAGAGTGTATATCTGATGTTCACAGCTGTCAGACATTGTGGCAGACATTTAGTGACCCAAAACATAAGAAGCTACTGCAGTAAAACTAGTGATATCGACTGAGTCTGAATGACAGCCTTTTGTACACACATTTGTAGCTCACAAGCTAAGGGGATGCCAGTTAGCTCACCATGGGAGGAGGTTAAACATTATCGTGTTGTTATGCCTCTGCAGCAGGCTAAAAGTGCACACAGAAACAATTGCAATGGCTCATTTGGTGCATATTTGTTACTAGACCATGTAGTTGGGTCCAAAGGCATCTAGGAAGTTTCAATGCCTAAAATAGCAGGAATGTATTTTGTGAATATAAATCTTTTCAAAATACAGGATTTTGATGACCAGTAATATAGATATATATACACATATATTTTTTTTTTCAGAAGATGTTACTGAAAATGCAATCCATAGTTTTATATATTTTTTAAAAATTATAATGTGTTAGTTTGGTAGTTTCACATCCTGAGAAACATCACTTTATACATATGCTTTTGAGACAGTGAGCTACATACAACTTCAGGGACCAGATCTCTGTCCGTTTGGACATAATGATGTAAATCAAGTGCACAGCAAAGACAGTGATGATGGAAATTTTTCCTTACTGATATTTCAGGAATTTCTGCAAGATTTAAAGTATTAGTAATTTTAACATGTTGGGGCAATTCCTGTCTTAGTGGAAAAAGCTCTCACAGACTTCTTCAGTTAGAGCAAGAACGCACAGTCTCTTTTCAAACTGAAGGCAAAATTCTCCCTCTTGTGGTTAAGTAGAGAGCTTTACACAATGTGATTTTCCTTCACAAATTCAGTTCCTCGGAGTGTAAAAAAGGGAAAAAAATACTTGCACATTTATTTTGCATAGTGTGCAATATGAAATTTGTGGATTTTTTCCACTTACCTGCCTGGAGGCTGAACTGTGGGCTAATAAAAAACTGACATAAACACTAAGCATTTATTTATTGGAGAAAAGTGAAAATAATAAGAGGCAGATGAGTCTGAGTAATGCCATGTTCTTTTAAATTAGTTTGCCTCAGAGACCAGCTTGTGATAATTCTCTTCTTCTCATAATTATTTTAGTGGATGGCAGATGGGTTTGATTTACTCTGACCCATAAGCCCACCACTAATAATTCAGTCCCAAATACCTAGTTCTTTTTAATCTCCCGTAGACTGCTATTATTCAAAGTCACTATTAGTAAATAATGCACCATTCATGTTTGTCTTTTATATTTCCTCCTGTATTGGCATAGGAAAATTGAAAACAAAAATCAGAAGCCTAACCTGTTACTTAATGACAGTTTCTATGACATTCAGAACCACACCTGTACTGAATGTAATACTCAACAAACCAAATCAGCTTCTTTAAAGTACTGTTCTAAAAGAAGACATGTTTTGACAAGTACCAAAAATAGATTATTTTGGGTACCCTGTATGGAGAAGGAGTAGGGGAAACTTCTGGCATGCTTCCTGGGACTTTTGGGGCTTAAATCTAAATAACTGTGGAGTACTTGAAAGCCTGTAAACTATCTTTGAAAGTAATAGAAACTCACAACTCTAATTTTATTGAGAGAATGAAAATTCTTTAGAATTTTGCAGGATATCTCATCACATGTCTGCATACTGAGCAGAGTAGCCCCTTTAATCACCTTTAGCTTTCTTTTTCATGGATTGAGGTTCACTGTGTAAGCTGTTCGGCAGAGTAAAGGCAGTAACTGTTTGCAAATCTGTTTCCTGTCAGGATCACAACAGAGCTTAGGGTGGAGACAACTGTCCAGTTTTCTGGACTGTTGTGCTCCGTGTTTGGGTACAAATTCAGTGAACTTACATGACCAAGCCTGTATCTAGCTAATCAGCGCAAGGTTTCTGGCCTTCTTTCTTGCACACATGCTGTGTGTTAGTAGCCAGAGTAACCGACAACTCCAGCCCTTCAGGTAGTACTAAAATGCCATGGCTTTGATTCCCATACCTCTTCAGTCAGTCCTTCTAAGCTGGTGATACTTCAGTCTGCCCGCCTCATTGACTTTCAAACTACAAACCATTATGTGGACGCCTTTCTTTAGGGATAGACTGTCCTGTAATAGTAACTTCCCCTAAAAACTGGAATCACATGTCTGATAAATGACCTTTAATGCTATTTTCAGGGTCATTCATAAATGCCAGTAATCGTAGCTCTGTCACAATAGTGCCTGTTCTGTTTTCCACATCATGTATTGGGTTAAAAATTGCAACACACAATACACCAGGTACGTGTCACAGATCTCAATATTGAGGACATGATTTTATCAGCTATTCAACACCTGTTTTAATTCCTGAAATAGTCTTTCCATCACTTCTTATCTTCTCTGCCTAGTAAAACATTATTAAAACTTTTCTGTGTGTTTCAGGCCCTCCCTGCATTTCCAGTCCTCATAGGCAGCTCCAAAGAGGCTAGGACACGTGCATGGGAGTTTCCCAGCTCCTAAACTGAACTTGCTATAGAGGATTTGTTATGAGGAAAACTAAAATTTCTCAAAAGAACTGATGTGGTGTGTGGCCCACACACAGCAGACCTCAGAAACAGTGAAAAAAAGTATCAACTGCCTTTCTGAGGGCAGCTCTGTGTGAGCTGTAAATAAAATACCTGCCTTACTCTGAGTCTGGTGAGGCTTCAATCGACTAGGTTTCCATTACTATAGAAATAAATTCTTCCTGCTTCAGGGCCTGCGTTGGTTGCTGCTGCAGTACTGTCTGAAGCATCCTGCTAGTTTCACCTTTCCCAGTCCCAACTGCACACTTTTTTCTTTGCACTTCTTTGTCATAGTATAAAGATTATTTTTCTCTAGTCTGACTAGGATTTTACAGCTATGTGAGAGAGAAGTATGTCCCAGTGAAGTATGGAGGCCACATGACTTTTCCCATTTGTGGAGACCCTTGTTTTCCCTATGGGAAGAGGATCTTGGTTCATGGCTGATGGAAGGGTATCTCAAATTATTTGTTCTTTTCCATTGTTCAAAACTGAAGAGGCAGTTTCCTACCTCGGTCTACTTTGGGGAATTTGCTAGTTTCCTTTATCACAAAACCACATTTTGTGGCAAAGGAGACAAAATGCGAGACAAAAGAACTGGAATGCAATGAGAAAAATCAGAGTATTAATCAGGTTGTTCTTATTTCTCGTATAGTTTATCTTTAAAAGTCAGAAGAGTTCAGACAAACAACTTTTTTTTTCCCCTCACTGTATTAATAATTACAGTTAAAACACACAGCCAAACACACTGTGGCTGTGCTTAGGAGTAGATCTGTTAGCTCCATCAGGTATAAAAAGTCCACAGATTTAAAGTACTGTGAATGAGCATAGGAAGGTGAGAGAACAGAACTATTTTGCTTTCTGTAAATGTATAGAATCATAGAATATCCCGAGTTGGAAGGGACCCATCATTAAGTCCAACTCCTGGCTCCACACAGGACCACCTAAAAATCAGACCGTATGTCTGAGAGCATTGTCCAAACGCTTCTTGTCCTCTGACAGGCTTGGTACCATGACCACTTACATAGGGAGCCTGTTCCATTGCCCGACCACCCTCTCAGTGAAGAACCTTTTCCCAACATCCAGCCTGAACCTCCTGAAAGCTTCCAAATAACTTTTCTTTTGGTATCATCATTCCTGAGGTGGGTAACAGCTGCCTCAACAGTTTCCATTCCTGCATTCTATATTGAGAGATGCTCTGCTATCAAGGCATTGTTAACAGGCCCTGTGCATCATGAACAAGCGCACTAGTTTCCACCAGGGATAAGCCCTGATCTGGCTTAACGTACTCAGAGACTGTCTCTTGCAATATCTGCACTCTCCAATTGCATTTCTACGTTTCAGGTGTGACAAGAACCAGCAAGAAAGCAAATCCGTTGTATAATAGTAATAAAATTGTTACCAGAACTCAGGCAGGGAATTCACCTTGTCCCTTTCTATCATGTACGTTGGACAAAGGGCGAGAACTGTTAGACTACTGTTAATGAGTTTTACCTTCAGTTGTACTGAGGGATACTGGAGGTCCTGTCCCCACTGTCCATGTGCAGTCATTGAGGCAGGGAGGACTGCATAGTCATGGGCTATTGGACAAAGCTTTGTGCTCATCCCCATTGGATTACTCCTGTAACAATCATCTTCTCCTTACCCATCAATATCAGTGATCTTATGCAACTGAGACAGCCCTTATATTATTTAAGGCTTTAAATTATAATAATAAAGCTTTGAAATGGACTTCTGGTTCATGGAGCATGATTACCACCAGCTCTCAAGGGCAAAGAGCCTGTACAGCAGCTGTTCTGTGGCACTGGCAGCCACTGCTTCCCATCCCAGCTATATCACTGTGGGTCTGCTGGTGACACTAGTGTGTGTGGATGTGAAGTGAGTTAGTGTCTTCAGCTCTTCTGTTCTGGAGCTCAGCATGTAAAGCAACAATTCCACTAAGTAAAAGAAGCTGCATTCAATTTTTTACTCCATTTCTGTATCTGTAGACTTCATGATCAATTAAAAAATATGTCATGTTAAAGTTTTCTTTATGAGAATCTGGAAGCTAAAACTTGTACACCTATACCTTCTACCACCAGTAATTCTGGAGTAATTCAGCTAGTTTCAGTACTCTTGAGTTTTCTGTATTCACTCCATACGTATTTCTCCTGCAACAATGCAGAAGCTGTTTCTGCTATATTCATGAACTGAATGTGATTTCTCCTATGAATCTTCCTAGCCTGTCCAGCTTGGCAGATTGATATGTCATCTTCATTCTTTATAGGCTCTTATTATATTCCACCCAAGGAACATTGAATCTTTTGAAAAGGTGCTAACATGCGTTTATGTAGCCTCTGACAGCTTTCTAGAGGAAAAATGTTTTTCGTACAAGTGATGCTATTTGCAAATGAGACAAATGGAAATCAGTACTAATGCCTTCTTTCTATGCACGTAGTCCAATCAGCTCTCTAGGGAAAGGTCATAATACGATACTGCAATGTTGATTTTGCCAACTGCTCACAGGACAGCACAGCAACCTGTTAATGAACTGACATCTGGGGTCAGACATTTTTCTGGACATCTTACCTGAACTGTACCATTTTATAATGATTTAATCCCTTTGATTCCCATAAACTATTAATCTCCCGTTTATTTCTCCCTTTCTGTCTGGTATTTAGAAGGTTCGTAACAGCTAATTTTTCAAAAGCTTCCTGAATCATCCAGGACGCTCTCTTTCAGTATCGAGTATTCTTTGTAACTGTTATATTCCATGCTTTACTGTGTTTCTTCAGAAAAAAAAACATCTGCTTTTTTCAGTGCCTCTTCAAAGTCAGAAGACCAATATTTATCTTGCTAACCCAGTGGTAGTCTCATTAGATCATGTAAGTAGGATTTGAAATTTTTCTGTTTTTAAATGCTCTTGTGGTATTTAAATAGCACTAACAGATGCTTATTCATTACCTGCACACATTTGCCCCCCTTCCCAGCCACTAATTTGCAAGCTTTCATCAACTCATTTGTAAGACACTGTTACGTTGCACTTACAGAACTGTACTAGTAGAAGAATAAACATTTTCTCCAAAGAAAAGGAGATTAGTTCCATTTCTATCAAGCTTACTGAAACGATAATGGCTACAAGCTGTCATATACTTTTCCATTTCAGTAACAATGAAATCTGAACAGATAGAAAAACTGCTGCTATGGTGGGACTGACAGAATAGGAAATGAAGACTTCTGGTAACAAACACTAAAGACAGAGATGGTAGGTCACCAAAAATGTGGTTCGAGAGATTACATACCACAGTGACTGGGTCTTCTGTTTGCCATGGCAAACCTTCATTACCTAATCTTCTCAGGCAACATCTGGGTGAGAACTGTCCTCCTAACATGACTTAGCTATACATGTCATTCAATTAGCTACTGGAAGGGTAGACACAAGGAGGAATGCAGAGCCCCATGACCTAGTAAACACGGGGAAGAAACAAAATTCTAAGAGTTGCATATCAAGTGAAAGATTGTTGAGAAAGATCTACAGTTAATACAGATAACAGCATCTGAGTCCTCTGTCTCAGCTGAATGATGAGTTAATGAATAGAATCATGCAGTCTGAAGTGTCAGACTTAATGTCACTGACTTAATGTCAGTGTATTTGAATAGACGTGTGAATTGCTTGTTTGGTCCTGAGAGTCTTGTTCATTTGCAAGGGATGCTATACTACATTTCCTAGAGAATTCCAAAGAGCAAAGTGAAAAAGAGCAGGAGATAGACTGTTTAGCCCTTGGAAGGAAAGAACAGTAATTCTTTTTGAACCTAATTAGTAAACTTACAGTTCAGGGAGAATATGGAGAAAATGAGCTTTCAGGAGATTTATTAAAGTCAGGATAAACTTGTACTAAAAGTTCATTTCAACTAAATGGGCAGAAAAGGAGAGAAAAGACTCAGAAACTCCCTTGAAAAGAGGGAAAATGACAGGTGGGTCAAGGATGGCTTCAGTAAAGTGTAGGCTCTGATTTCACTGCTGTTACGGTGATTTCTCCTGCACCTGTTACTGCCTGAAGTTTATATAACAGGTCCTTCCATTCAAAAGGTCACCATGAGAAATACTACGCCAAGGGCAAAAGGACAGAGGACAGAAGTCTTTGGCACCCTTGTTTTTAGAAGATCTGAGAAGAACATTCTTCATACAGGAAATGAAGAGGCCTTGTGAAAGCAGGCAGATAGAGCTTCATCAGGAAGAGACTGGCTGGGTGAAAAAACTTTAGATTAGTTGACAAATTTAACATTTAGTCTATTTATACCCCTTCTGAGTCTCAGGGAGTGGGACTCCAACATGTGTCCCTGTTAAGGAAGAATCACTGTGTCTGCTTAGTCACAAGGGAGATTGTGTAGATAATGCCAGGCAATTTGGACTCAAAGATCTCTCCAAACCTGACTTCATGTTTAGGACAATAGAGAAGACCTTTCCCTGACGTGAGACAGAACCTTTCCCACTTAACATACATGAACCAACTATCAAATGATGATAAAATTTACATGGAAATAAGATAAAATCTTTGATTACGTATATGAGATTTCTTCCTTTCCTGGAATTTGTGGTCTTTGCGCTGATTACAACTGGCAGTGAGCTATGGAGTAAGAATGCAAATTTGGATTCTCTTAGACACATAAAGGGATAAGAAAATGAGCAATAAGCTTGCTACAAAAGTCAACAATACAGCTAGAATTTGATGTGTCTTTCCTCAAGCAAAAATCTTTTCTCAATTCTGAAGATATAGGCCAAATGCTGGTTTTATGTAAGTGTTTTCTCTTGCAAGTAGAAGAAAAGGCAGCTAACTCAAAATGCTTACATGCCTCTAAGAAAGATTGTGATTGTGACTTCACCACCACTTCTGTGAAGATCAGAGAATTAAGTGAGAACGGTCAGTGGGAGGTAAATGGCATTCTGAAAAACAAACCAGATGGAGAGGTCAGGTCATACCACACAGTCAGGTGCAGTTGAAATATTGATACTGTTCATGTCTTATATTAAGAATACTCCCATCTTTTAAAGTCAAGTAACTTCGTGCATTTCAGACAGCTATCCATTTATCAAGGGGGCTGTTTCTGCATTTCTTCATTCTTTTGTTATTTTTTTCCTAGTATTTTTCTAAGAGTATTTTTTTTCAGCAACATATAGCATAGCACAGCCATTGGAATGAAACAACACTGCTATTTTTGTATAAACCATTATGGTTCCTTTAGGAGGATTGCTTACTGAAATACTGTATATGCATTTTAAGAATCCCCTATGTTTTTTTATTTTCTTATGTTTGTTGCAATATCCCGTGAAAAAGTTTTAAACAGACCTGACACTACTGGATGTTCGTAGTATCATTTCTATGACTTAGTGCATGTACGTTGCAGCCAGAATAGCCAAAATGGAAGGTGGGGGCAGGAGGAGGGGGAGAATTAAAAAGTGGAAGCTTTGAAGATGTCAAGAATTCTTTAATGATTCCTCTAGCATTTACTGAAATTTCTCAGTTAAAGCAGTAAGACTAATGGCAGTTTGGAGCAGTTTCAGAACTGCATTTTGTTCTTCAATCAACATCTGACTCATGTATGAGAAGGTGTAAAAGCCATAGCATTCTACTCTTTAGGAACACTTGATGCTATATTTTTGTTACAATTGTGAATTAAATATCAGAAATCTAAGAGAGTTGTTGACGTGTGCTGAATTGCAGTTATTTCTCCACAAAAAAGTAATTAGCTACGAAAGAGAAAAATTGTAAGTGTCAAGGAAGAAGCTATGATGTGGATGGCAATTGTTTGAATGTGGAAGGCCCTTGAACTGGACTTTTCCCTCTGTCACTCATGGACATTTAAGGAAAAAAGCCAACCACCAGTGCTATGGAGCTGGATAAGTGGCATCAATCTCTACAGAGAAAACTTGCATCGTGATCATCAAGTTTTATGCTGTTGGCAAAGGCAGGTAAACAGCCCAGCCTTTTGCTGATTACACTTAATGATCAATCTGTTGTGCTGATGAAGTTAGATGGTGGAAGGAAAAGATCCTGTTAGCTTCTGCTGAACTTCAGTTGATTTCTTCTGGTATTATTACAAGCTTTGAGAACAGCTAAGAAGTACTGCAGGAGATGATGCACTTGATGACACCAGAATTTGTAGAACAGCAAA
The DNA here is from genome assembly GCF_964034855.1 of Anser brachyrhynchus. NCBI lineage: Eukaryota > Metazoa > Chordata > Aves > Anseriformes > Anatidae > Anser > Anser brachyrhynchus. The sequence goes on from NC_137697.1 coordinate 24,714,689, forward strand.
AAAATGCCAAAGTGTCTAGGTATTGCTGCTGCTGGACAATCACAACACCAAATTAAAGATTCTGTTTCTTATGATGTATAGGAAAAGAATACCTGGAAGCATAAACCCTTGTGCTCAGTTAGGATAACTCTGTAGAATGGTATGGCAAACTCTAAGGATATAGGTGTTGTCCACTAGGCAGCTGGTAAGATATAATCACCAGAAGTCAGAACATCCTTGTGACTGTTTCTGGTCCTGAATGCAACCCTTTTCACTCCTAGGTCTCACAGATACCACAATATTAATGAAGCACAGTGAATAACTCTAGAACGGTGTTATACTTAGTACCAAAGCCATTTGGATACATTTGCATTTCATATATGCCTCCAAAGTAAACACTGATACAAACCACACAAAAACGTTGTGCAGTACCATCTTCTACAGAGAGCATATTGTTTACTTGACTTTTAAGCATGTCAGGCACCGATTTGCTTGATTTGCTTGTTTCAGTTTAAAATATTTATCTAAACTACACAAAATCTGTAATTCATGGATTACACAGTTTCATTTTTTTACCAGTGTTGGCACCTGTAGTACAGAGCAAGTGCTCTACCCAGAGAGTAGATCCCTCTTGTGTTGGTAGTTTTTTGGTTATGATAGCAACTCTAGTCAATTACTTGGTGATCAACTACAGACTATGCAAAATGTAGTTATGTATATATAAAATGTAGTTATGTATATATATACACCAGTATACATATATATATATATATACACCAGTATAAATATATATATATATATATATATACTGGCATAAAATTTCTTTTTTAAGTGGGCAGTGTAGAAGGTCATTCCAACATGAAGGAAAAACACGGAAGGACTAGTGGGGTCCAATATTTTTGGAGGTTTCATTAATCACAGAATGGATTGGGTTGGAAGGGACCTTAAAGATCATATAGTTCCAACTACTTGTAAGTGTACCTTACGAGGTTGCCTCCCTTAAACTCCCATTTTTATTCCAACCAAAATAATAAGTACAATGAGAACATTAATATTAGTACTTGATTTGTCTGATTTTGTAGGTTGGTCACGGGGGGCAAGGCTGGTTTGTCTACCAACTGCATTAATTTGTCTAAATAATTTTCCTGAGTACAAAACTTGCATTGTTATTATTAATCATTATATTAAAATATATTATTTATTATACAATATATATTTATGTATGACATACTATATAGTATTTATATAAGTATACATTTTTATATATAAGATATAAGATATAAGATATAAGATATAAGATATATATTAATATACATTTAAATTATATATTTAAATTATATACTTATATTCCTTATGTATTATGTTGCATGTTATTAAATAATAATAATAATAACAATAATTTTTATTAGGTGATTGGTTTCTTTTACATGAAACATTGGAAAAGTGCCCTAATTGCCCCAGAGTCTTGTTATTCCAAGCAAGTCTAGAAACAATGGGCCTCCCTTCTCTACTTCATTTCATAACTGGTAATGAGAGAATGTGCCTGTCACCCACATCCACTTAGATAAGTTTTCTGCAGGACAGGTCTTTCAGATTGTAATTTCACAGAGTTACTCTGGATCTGGGTAGAAATAAAGCAACTGCATAGGCAGGTCAGCAAGGTGGCACGATAGTGACACTGTGCTGCCATGAGTGTCACTTTGTCATATGTTTTACTGGATACTGTTGCCTGGTGGGACTTCTTGAGATGGGTATCTGCTGACCCTGCCTTTTGTCAATTTTGACTCCCCGCAACTGTGCTGTTGAAGATGGGGTGCCTTGCACTGTCATTGCTGAGTGCCTGCTGGGAGTCGCTGGCCCTTTTCAGAGCTTCACCTCAGCACTGCGCATGATCCTGGTGGTACCAACATGGTATAGGATGGACTGCAGTGTCATGGTATATCACCTCAATCTGTAATCCCCATGCAGGACTGCTGCACTCTCTGATCTTTTTTTCCCTGGAGACCCAGCAAGTTTCTGGCAACCAGGGATAGAACCCAAGAGAATGGCACGAGGCTGTTGCAGGGAAGGTTCATATTTGATATTAGGAAAAAGTTCTTCACTAAGAAGGTGGTCAGGCACTGGAACAGGTTCTTCAGGGAAGTGGTTACGACACCAAGCGTGCTGTAATTCAAGAAGTGTTTGGACAGGACTCTCAGACATATGGTTTGGTTTCTGGGTAGTCCCACGTAGAGACAGAAGCTGGACTCAGTGATCCTTGTGGGTCCCTTCCAGCTTGGGGTACTCTGTGATTCTGATTCTATGATTAAGCTTTATTTTTATTCTGAAAAATCTAAGTAACTGTTTTTGAAAACTGAAAAAGAAGTACAGAAATCATTGAGAATCTTGTTACATTTACTAAGAAACAGTAAGAAAGCTGTAGACCAACCTTCAGGCTTGAGAAGAGGTTGTCTGTTGGCAGCTGAGCAGAGGCACTCCTATATTTAATGGGAGTGGAATCATCATCAGCTGATGAAGAGAGGAAAAAACAAGAAAATGTAAGAACTGTTTTCAGTTCACAGTGTTCCAAAACAACCTTCCTAAGCAGCAAGGCAAAGAAAGTCAAGTGTCACAAAAAATGCAGAAAATAATTGGGTTTCTCAGGAGTCTTTCTATATTGTCACTACTATTGAAGCATACAATTCAATGATTTTTCAAGCCTTTATTATAACTTTTCTAGCACTTTCAAAGTTCAGTTTTGTTTAGGAATGTTCTCTGTTCCCGTGACATCAAAAAAGGAAAAAAAAAATCACTCTTTTCAGAGAGAAAATAGTAAATATTAGTAAATATTTGTCTTAATTGAAGTTGCAATCTTATGTTACACTAATGTGTAATTTTCTGTAAATCAGAAACTAAAAAAATGATTCGTACTAACATCAGTGGCTACCAGTAAAAATTTCAGAAACATCATGTTTAGTATTTAGGCCCAGCTTTTCCTAAATCAGACTATACCCTTGTGTAAGGAGCTTTCTTTATACATGAACATTTTAGGAAAGCAGTTCTAAATATGTGCGAGATTTTCTAAGAAATTTCAAATGGACTTCAGAAATTGCAGATGAATATCATTCAGTTATAATACAACTCTTGGTTTGATGCATTTCTCCATGTAGACGGGGCTTCTAAAGTGAGTTGGAAAGCTGTGTTTCTTTTCTCTAACTTAGGCAACATGGCATATTCCAAGTGCAAAAATCAGTAGCAGAACACAACATAGGACAAAACCAGACAGGTTTAATCACCTGTAATAATTCAGTTTTACCACTCCGGATTTTTGCAGGTTTCGTATTGTACCCCTTTTGGTTCATTTTTCAAAATGGAAAGGCCTGGAAATCCTCTGGTAATAAAGCAAAAATATCAGCTTTGAAAATGAAAGAAAATTAAATTGAAAGGCTTCCTGGCAACACCAACGAAAATATTCAAATAAAAAAGGACTGGATACAGAATTTTTAAAAGTTAGTGTAAAATGATGAATGGCTGAATTAGAATTTTCCTTTTTTAATTTTTTTGGTAGTATTTGAAACAGAAGATCTGCATATCTCACTCCAAAGTGTGTGGCTGTGCTGTTCTTTTGAGGTTTTTATGGCATCCCTCATTCCTATTGTGTTTTGGTGTCTTCTAATATGTTGTCAGACAAAATGATTAACATCAGTCGTGTTGTTTGTCCCATCCTTTCCTTAAAAAGGGTGCATAGGAAGTGCAGCATTTCATTTTGGTTGTATTTGGAGATCCCGGGACAAGAAAGAGAGTATGTGAGAGACAACTTCACCATTTGTTTCCTTTTTTATTCTTTTACAAGTGTATGTTTTGCAAAGTAGATAACTTTGAAAAAAAAAAAAAACAGTTGCAGGACACTGTGCAATTGATTCCCATCTTTGGCTGCAGATATTAAAGTGTTTATTCTGCTTAGAATAACATAGATAAGGAGTAGATAGATTAATAGATTTTAACACCAGTTGAAGTCTTGCATATTATAACCACAGAATGGAGTTCCACACTGCAGTGTCTGTGACTCAATTAGAAGATCTCTTGAAAGAAAATCTAAGGAACTAATTTGAAATACAGCAATTTTGAAATGTGAAATGCTCAAGTATGGAGGAGAATCCATCATGCCTAATAAAATTCTATAAACTTCATTTGCAGTCAATCTGCTTAAACCTGTTTAAACAGTATAAAACTTGGGGGTAGGTCAAGGGAGGGAAAGTGCAAATAAACTAGATGTAGTGGCAATCGACAGTAGATAGACAAGTTTAACTGCAGTGTTTTTGTGATCTTATCTTTATTTACAACATTGCAGGCTTTCCGTTTTGAGTAGTGTGTGTGCCATCTTAGGCTGAGAAATAAATTTTCTTATGAACTAGAGTAAGCTGTATGCTTTGTTTAGTGCATCTTCCATTAAATCTTCCAGTTATGTGCAAAGAAATTACAGACTTGTGGTGTTATTTCAGTGGAAATTTTGTTCTCAGTTGGCTTGAGAAGCCCATAGCTATCAATTATAACATATTATGACTTTCTCACTCGTGACAGTGGGATGTAGCAGGAAAAAAAAAGCTACTTTTATATATTGTGTTTTCCTACATTTAACAAGATAAACCTTTGTAAATCTATCTGTGGAACTTCTAGTGGATGCTACTTCATTCACAAAAGGGAGCATAATCCTGATAATTTTGTTTCAGAGTACAGCTGTTTTCAAAAACAAAACAAAACAAAAAGACAAAAAAGCAAACAAACAAAAAAAATCACTTGTCATGCTATAGCATACTTGTACTTAATCATGTCTGCCTGACTTATTTGCAAGTTTTTACAGTTCCTAGGAAAGCAGCACCAACATTGCAGTAGAAGCACAACCTAGATTCTAGCACAGCTCACTCTTTAACAGGATCATTATCCAGTTTAAAAATGCAGGGGCAAAGTTTGCCTTTAATTATGCCTCTATAACTTCAGTGAACATAGTAGTTTGGAAAGGGATTTTATTTGGAGCCAGCAGAATTGCTGTCATAGGAATTTTGTGTCATACTAATTGTAGAATCTTTATAACTGACTACTATGGGGAAATAAACTTGCACGTGTATTAAGCTGTACGCTGGCTCAGCAAGACTGTCAAGCAAAAAAAGGTCATAAAACAAGTTTTGTGAAGAACTCCATCCCATGAGAATATGTTACCATCCCATCTTACCTCCACTGGCCATCTGACTGCTATTGACAGTCTATAAAGCAAGCTTAATTATAGAATTCAGTGTTTCTAATTTTTATGAACTTTTTGTTAAAAAATATGGAACTTTGGTAATACCAGTTCACTTTTTTTAAAAAAAAGTGATGTTAAACCTTCCAAGTCAGTATGGCAGGTGTGTAAGTTTTAGCACTGACAGCCACTGAAACCAACTCTTCCATTGTCCATAGAATCCCTTGACTGTTATTATCCATCTCAAGAGTTCTTACTGCCAGTTTCCACTGTTTATCCTACAGCATTGCAAAGAGCCTCCTTTCCACCGTGTTTTACCCAGTTGCCAAGGCAAGAAATAAAAATGGTAGCCCAGATTCTATGTCCATTCTATTGTTTGCTCCTCAAACAACCACCTCAGTGCTGCAAGCCTCCTGTAATTACTGTGGCACTGTGTTTTTCTGTGCACTGGTCTCTACCATATTGCAATACGAATAGATTTTTATTATCATTATTTGCTGTACAAGTGAGATAGTCTTTATGTACTGATTTCTGCATTTGTATATAGTTCTTCTGCAATCAATCTGACAATATGCTGTTTTGTGGAAGATCCCAATGTAATCAAATCGATGATGAAATAAAATAACCTTCATTCTTCCCTAACAGGGTTGTTTGCATTTTGAATAACAATTAACAGAGCAAGTAAGGCATTATATGAATACTCTAGGCACAAGTTGTTACTGCTCTTAGTATATCTTCTGAAAGAGGTATCAACACTTGGTTAAAGTATGCTTGCTACAATCCTTTCTGAGCTCAAAGATCAGTAAGTTCATTAGTGTCAGAAATCTTTGATTTTTTTTCCTTTGTTTTTGAAACTTAATTCTTTCTGGAAGATCACCTTTCTCTGAGGCTAAATATCCTCATGGTAAGGGAATCTGGCCAGACTTTGATAATCTGACTCAGTAAACATAAAAATGTAAATGGATCACAAATGTATAATAGATAGCAGTGAATTATTAACTAGTGTCGTTATAGACAGTCAAGTCACGATGCTCATTTTATCCTGGTTACTGAATTGTATGCCTACAGACACAAATGTAAATATTTTAAACAATTACAAAACACTTTCTGATCAGTTTGATATTATATTGCTGCCAGATGCTAAGGTAACTGCAGAACAGCACATTTCTTAGAACGTTTCCCACCTCCATTAACAAAAGCAGCCCTCAGTTCCTGGCAATGACAGATACAGGCAGAGTAATGGGTACAACCCAGCCCCTGCAGAACAGCTTTAGTCCAAAAAAAAGAACAACAACAACAAAAAAAAAACCTTGTTAACAAAAGCACAAAAGCAAGCCTGCTAGGAATGAGCCTGGCTTGTCTGTGTGTGCCTTTGAGCAACCTAGGATAAAAGACCTGAGACAGTCCCACTGTCCTTACTTTTAAAACCAAAATGTTACAGATCTGATGAAGTGAAGTGGTCAAGTAATTATAGGAATAGATTCTAACATGCTTTCATTGAACACAAGAATCTAATTCATCACCTACACCAAGGAATCAGAAAAAGATCAATTATTTTTTTTACTAGAAAAATCCAGGTAGAACAGTGTAAAGAAGAAGAAGGAAATAAGTTGGTCTGCTACAGAAATTTTTCAGAAGTGCAACTGCTAATGAAGTGTTTAGAAATATCTAGAATAAGGAAATATTTTCTGCATAGAGTTAAGCATCTACAAAAATACTTAGTTTCTTCTAAGACTATTTTTTAGCATTTTGTTTTTGTGGTTCTTTTTGCAGGTGTTGCTGCTTTGGATTCCAGTGTTTCTGGGAAGATTGGTTTGCGAGCAGTCATATATTATTTCTGCACCACAGTCATTGCCGTAATACTAGGTACTCTGTAAAAAGTTACAATGCTATTAAAATCTTCATCATTGCCTAATTAGAAGTATACAGCACTATGGCAATGCTAATTTACCAAGACAGTATGGAGAGGAGATTCAGGAATCATACAAACACCATTATACACACTTGTAGCCAGATGCAGGGAGAAGTTAGTCCTGCTATTCAATAGTAAGATGATAAATTCTCAGCTGCGAGAATGTATTACCTGTTTCACCTGAAAGAGTGGGAGAAAACATGGCTTTCTGTGTCATCCAGTTCCCTTCCTAGAAGTTTTTTATCCCCTATGACACTGCCAGGCTCCACTCCCACCACTAGGAAGTTCACGTCTCCTCTTGCAGAAAGTTCATTCCCTACAAACAGCGTTGAAATCTCACGTATTTGCTTGAACAGACATCTTCAGGCTGTGTTCTTAAAGAGAAATAAAATTAAGCCCTCTGCTGTCAGCTGTCATGTCATTTGTGGATTACCTTTGTGTTTTGTTGAGTTCAAGTTAATACTATGCACAGATATCACCCACTAAAAATAAACTGTTGTATATTTATTTGAAGTACAAAATGTGCATTGTATGTAGCCTACTTATAAACCAAAGCAGTATTTAACAATAAAGTATCACATACAGACATACGAGGCTAGAGTCATTCCTAGAGGTTGCATTATGGAGAGCAATATATCACTGCGGTCACACTGTGTAGGATAATATCTGTCTGGGAATTTTCAGTGAATATACAGTGAGGAAGACTTAATAAAGACTGACATGTTTTATCTGGATCCAGCTTTGAAATTGTCCCTGTCCCAAAAGAGGGGTTAAACCAGAGAACCTCCAGAGGTTAATCTAAGAGGTTAATATAAGATGTTGCATGATACTATGATATTGCTTGTTTCATTGTGCAGAGTTACATAAATGCAGTTTGGATTTTGAAAATCAAAAGTGTATATTTGGAAAGGGCTAGCATTTCTACGTATTATTAAAAATGCCTAAAATGAAGCCACTAAAGTCAGTGGAAAATTAGTTACTGGTTTCAGTAGTCACAAGTTTAGACCTAGCATTTCCTGCCCCCAAATTTTTATTTGTTTCTGCAGCCACTTCCTTATGTTGCTTTATTGCTATAAGCTAGTTTTACCAAAGCAAAGAAAATTTGATGAGTTTAGCTCATGAAGATTTTAACTACACAAGATGCATTACACAGACAGGATGTATCAATACCTCTGCTTGCACTGTGAACTGTTTCCCTGGTTCTCCTTCTTAAGGGATTGTCTTAGTTGTGACTATTAAACCTGGAGTGCCTCAAACAGCAGATGAGATTGACAGAGTGGGCAGCACCCCTGAAGTCAGTACTGTTGATGCCATGCTGGATCTGATCAGGTGAGATTTTTTTTTGTTTCCATACCCTTTTTGCAGAAGTCCAAATAATAAAGTTGTAATATGTAATACAATAAAAACACTTTCCAGTATTTTTGGAATGAACAAGTAGAGAGTAATATGTATTCCAACAAGTTAGACATTTTATAGTATATTCCAAGTGGTTTCTTTAAAATGTTGCATCAATGTTTTGTAAGGCAGCCTTATCATGAGTTTGTCTCCAATAGCATCCTGGTAAATGACAGATCTGTAAAGTGGTTAGAAGAAAGCAGCCCCTGGAAAGTCTGCAAAAGACTTGAGTGGGTTTTCAGAATTGATAAGAATTGAATAAATTCTGACATGTTTAGGAATTAGGCAAAATCCAGAAAAACAAGGCCGCATTTCCAATAGTAGCTAAGCAGTTCCCTCACAAACATTTCTGCAGTTTTTTTTTCTTCAGCTGCAGTTAGTGTCTGTTCCATATCACTGTTCATGCCCACTATTTTTTTTTTCCTAGAATTTTTACTTAATCTATCATGTAAGATTCAACTATGTATCTAAAAGTGGCTTTCTCAGCATTCTTCATTTCGTGAAATGACTGACATTTGCAGATGCAACTCCAGATCCACAGTTCTTTGCCATTTTTTTTATATACATGTGTATATATATATGTATGTATTTGCTTACATATCCTATTTAATAGCAAATGTCTGTTGTCATCTGGCACATCTCTGCCCCAGCCCAGATCAAGGTAGACCTCTTTGGTGTGAACAGTCCTCAACCCCACAACCTCATATTCAACAATCCACAGCTGTTCCCAGCCTCTATTCCTTCCTGCCTGTGCATGAGCAGAATGGCAGCTCTATGGAGTATTCATCTCATTACACAGGGTTGTTTGCCCCACGTATAAACAGCAGGGCACTGTGATCAGCCACATAATAAAACATAGTGCAGTCATTTACCACTAATTTCCACATGAATATGTCCATACATATTCACAGGGCTGATGAAACTCCATGCAAAAACCCTTTTTTTTTATATAATAAGGACCATAATTTAGACTGTTCTGGGTTTTACACTTCATAGCTCAATTTCTTGTAAACAAATGTAAGACTGTAATAGGAATTACTGTTGAGGTCTGAAACTCTGATTTAAAGGATTTGTTGTTACTTTTTTCTGTGTATTCATCAGATTTACAATCCAAATCCAGACAGTCTTGTAAAGATTAGTGTAAATCCCAGGCTTCTACAAACTACTCTTGTCTTAAATGAAATTTTGCTTTAAAAACTTGAAAAATAATGACAGAAGTGTGTACAAGATATGGAAGGGACATAATGAATTCTGCTTCATTGTAGAAACTGACTTTCTCTAGAAAATAAGTTGAATATTCAATAAATAATTAATGCTGTTTTCTGCAACTGTTTGAATGTGAAATTGGCCATAGGAAAAGAGAGACACAACTGGATTGCACTTCTCCTGACCTGATGTCCTAATTTTTCAGTTCATGAAAGCAGCCCTTGACCCTGGAATAACACAGGGGAATCTTCCATAAGCCAAGATTAATTTCATATTTCAGAACTACAATGGAACACACCACATATCTGATGCTTCCAGCATGGTGTTTGTAAGAGTTATTCTTTTGTTCCAGCATATATTTTAGAAATTCTGTAGAAGACTTCAGACTGTCTCCTGTACTCCTTGTGCAATTGATGGAAATGATGCAGCAGGAAAAACAAAACAAACCAAAAACAAGCAAACAAAAAACAAAACAAAACAAAACAAAACTTCAGTAGCTAACAAACAGAAATACCATATACTGAAAAATAAGCCCAAGGATTCCACCTTAGGAGGACAGTCTACTGGTCATTAGAAGTCCTGAACCCTTGATTTTTCTGGACGTCAGCTCTGTCAGTGCTAATCACATTGTTCTCTGGATAAAGGAACACAAACTGATCTATTTTTTAAGAAGTGAATTTTATCATTTTATTTAGATAAACAATTTGTTCTTAGTATAGTGTTGAAATGCTTCTCCTTTTTTAACAGGAATATGTTCCCAGAAAACCTTGTCCAGGCCTGTTTTCAACAGGTGAGTTTGAACACCCTTCTTTGTTATTATAGTTTTCATTGCTAACTACAAATTCTTGTTATTTTATTTCCCAAAAACTATGTCATTTGAGAATAATTTTTTAGAAGTCCATGAGTATCTTAATCTCCCATAAAAAGACTTATTTTAAGGCATTTTGTTTTTGTTTCCATTACGATAAATACTTTGTTGTCAGCTCTTGATCATCCCTTGCAAAAAGACACTGTTTAGGAGCTGGATGCAGAAATCAAGCAATGTATTAATACTTAAGTTTTTCCGTTTTGGGACAGGCAGTGTTACAAGGACAATGTCATGAGGATTTACTCCCACGTTCTTTAAATCCCTCCATGTCTGATGAAGTTTGCATAACTCAGCCTTCACCCCACTGTGTCTCACATCAGATGTCCATTACCAGTGATGCTGGTTCATCTTGAGGAAAAGGTTGCCAGATGTTAGTCTGAGACATCTCTTTTCAGAAGCAGTGAGATTTGGAAGTTGAAAAAGGAAACCCCTGTCTCAGCCTTACTTCAGATTCAGTCATCTTTATCCATAAATATATCAAACTGTATTTTGTGATGGTCTCTCCCTTTTTGTCTTCTTCAGTGGCTGCCTACTAGTTACTCTGAAGTTTGTACATGAGGCAGTTTACCTTTCCCATCAGAAAATGATGTTAACTGTCCTGCTGTGCAGAACACTGAGCATATTTCCAGTTTACAAAACTTCTCCCTGCACATTTTTTCATCTGTTAATGACTTCAGAGGCAACTCTTCTGCCTTGTGGAAGTATACAATCCTGTACTAAACTTCATAGAAAGAATGAAGGTAGACAAGTCCCTCTTTTTATGGGCCATATAAAACAATATTGGTGTAATTATCCTTAGAGCAGGATGCTACAGCGTCCTCTGTAGGTGATGAGACTGACACACGTTCTCTAGCAGTGTACCATGTGCAAACATTCTGTTTGTATCAAGTGCATTGGCACAACAGGCCTCTCCTGGGGTGTCTGTTGGTGATTCTCTCTAGACTGTTCCAGTAAAAAATCCCTTTGCCTTTGTCAGGAACAATATCTCATCCACTGCAAGACTGCATCCAGGTCCGCAGGGCACCTGGGAATCTGGATAGCAGAATTCATAGTATATTACCTCTGAATCACTTGTTTGAATTACAATATCTGAGCAATAACAGAGCAACGGTGTCTCATATTAATTGGGAAATTATTCCCAATTAATTGGGAAATAATGTGTTTGTGTGTCAGATCGGTTTATTTTCATGTTATTTTTAGGGGGTGTCTATGCCTTTGTCCATGAGTTTCCTCATATTTCTAAATAAGATGTTCTGTTGTTTTTTTTTCGAAACTTTTTCAGTATAAAACCAAACGTGAAAAAGTGGAAGTTACAACTGGCGTGGATAAAAATAGCTCCATATTTACGGAAGAATCTGTTACGTCTGCTACGACAGCAGAGGTTTCAGAGGTGCGACCTTTATTGTTACATTCCATTATAATATATGAATTTGGAAGGAAGAACATAGATTAAATTTGATTTAGTTGACACGGCACTTAATGATTGAGAGAAATATGGAAATGGTACATAGATATATTTTAGGGAGGCCACAAAACTTTAATAAATGCTATGGCTAGAGCTGATTATGAGGATCTTCAAGTAAGTTTAAGAAAACCTCATGGCTCTAGTGCTATAAACAGTACAAAGATTATAGATTATATAGGAAAATAATGAATTCATATGCTCCAGTAAATGTATATGCAAATTAATTGTCAATTAGAAATAGAAATAGAAAATTGTAATTTTTTTTTTGAAGTGGAAAACAAAATAATAGATAGCATTTGTTACTTAATAGTTTGTTATTCTGTAAAAAAATGTTAAGAGACCAAAGTAAAGATGTTTAACAAACCTCTGATTAGAGGTCGGGAAAGCTTATGGGTGTTGACAGTTTGTTAAGCCTATAATTACACTGCAGAATAGTAAGAAAGGAATTCATTAGTCAATGAACACAGAACTATGAACAATAAAAGATCGATGTTCCTTTTACTGTATTCCTTCCAAATTTCATCACATAGTAATGAGAGCATGGGAATATGAGCTATATGAAAGGGCATTAATTAAATCCTGAAGCAGGATTCCGTGAGGAAATGCACCCATCATATATTAATACTGTACAAACACAGAGGAATGTGCGAATAACTACCTAGTTAGTAGGATTTTTTTGTGATGTGCTTCAAACTCTGGTATAAATTATGCAATTTCACTGACTTCAGCTGAAAAGTAGATTTTTAAATGGGGGCAAAATTGAACAGCATCATCCCAGCTCTTACACAATGGAGTATTTATCTTATATCTGGACAAAAGCTGTTGAGCTGCTTAGAAATGACCACAGGGATTCTACATCAGCTGAGATTTGTTCACCACAGTACGGAGTAAGTATTGAGTACAATGAAGGCATGACTGAGGATACCTGGACCTTGCCATTCTTTGTGTCAGAAGTGTGTAAAGGCCAACATAAATTAAGGGGTGCTTTACTCTCCCATAGGATGTGATCAGATCATTGCATAGCCTTAAAATACAAAGCTTTTAAAGGCAGTTTTAATTCTACCTTCATTCCTGAACTTTCCCATGCAGCAATGCCAGAAAGGGAATGGAATATCTGGAGAAGAGGTCCATATCTTTCCAAAGAAAGATCTAATTATGCTTTCATTTTAGAACTCTTTAAAGTAAACTCTGTGTTTTCAGATTGTAACTTTTTTCCCTTGACTCTGATCTATAGAACAAAACCCAAGAATACAAGATCGTGGGAATGTATTCTGATGGCATCAATGTACTTGGGTTGATCGTCTTTTGTCTTGTTTTTGGAATGGTTATTGGGAAAATGGGAGAGAAAGGCCAAGTGCTGGTGGATTTTTTCAATGCACTGAATGAAGCTACAATGAGTATAGTTCAGATAATTATGTGGTAAGTCCAAGGGTATACTGGCATTTCCTAACTAATTCTTTAGGGGGGTTTTGTCATTGAAAATGTAAGAGCAGACTCATACTTCACATTTGCTTTTGTATGTGTGCTCTTCAGCAAACAGCTTTAAAGGAAGGCTGGTAAACAGTTTCATTTATACAGAATTTGATCCTTTTGAGGAAACTAGAGACAAGGCTTCCACTTACTATACACTAAAGGAACAGTCCCATTGATACACAAGAATCTTGAGTTTTTTAGACATTGTCACTAGAAGTTTATATCAAACCAGTACAACTGTGCTGGTGATTTGAGGACTGTAGAAGAATCACCCACATGCCTTTCTCAGTCTTGAACACTATTCCCTGATAGCCTTTATGTTCACAGGGTAGCTGTCCTAGGAGCTGAGTTCCTTTAGAAATATAATTTAATATACAAGCCACAGCATAGAGCAAAATCCAAAACGATATGCAAGATACAACTTGGCATCATTTACCTTGTGCTAATAGGCTTTGCGAGATAACATTCTCACAATATTCTCACATAATGTTCCCAGATCGGAAAGAAGTAGAAAGTAGCAACACATCTGATGGTGTTTAGTTGGACTTCAGAGCTATTCACAAAGCTTGTGTCCGTGCATTCAGTAGGTGTGCAGATTACAATTACAGGATCAGCACCACAAGCACATCCAATCCTTTCCAGAGTTTGATCCTACATGGAGTGTGCATTGTGCCATTTGCTGTGTACTCTCTGCCTGTATCCACCTTGCTTGTTTCACACTAACAGTAGCTTAGCAGATCCTTCCCTTCCATGTATTTTCCCTCCATTTCAGCACACTGAGATGTCTGCAAAACAGTAAACCTGTCCAGGGCTTAGCTGCACACTTCTTGCTGGTTAGTCTCTGCAGCTTGTACTGTGCTAGACAGTACAAATCTGGTGCCCAACTGAGTTAAAGTCCCATGGAATAGGCTGCCTCACTCTGCAGCAAATTACCGCTAATAAGACCCCAGAATTAGCATGTGCTACAAATACAGGATCCTACCCATAAGCTACCCTTTGTTTTGCATGTGCCTGAGTCTGGCTTCAGGCTCCTTGTGTCTCTAGAGATGTGGGAGCTGTTGCTTTGTATAAGGTAAAGATGGACACTGGCAGTGTGAGGAATTAGTTTTCCTTTCGCCAAGTTCAGCATTCAGCAGGAACTAGGACCCCCTACTTTGCACCGGGGGAAAGTACTACTGTGTTTGTGAGATAACACACACACATTTTTATAAGTTAATATTTTAAAATGTATAAATTTCATAAACTCACAAATTTATAAATTAGTTTATATTACATTTATCAAAGCTGAAAATTGGCATCTTGTCTGTGTCACAGCCTGCTCTGTGGTGGTAAAAGGAATGCAGAGGAACTGGTGCTAGCATAAGCCCTGAATTTTGCCTTGAATTTGTCTGCTGTAGGCAGCAGCCAATGCAGCTATTCATTTCCGCTGCACATGGCCTTGAGCAAGTTCACTGTGGGATGGGGACCCTTCCATCAAACAACAAACTGATGACTGTGCTATCCCAACATTAAAATGACTCTTTTGTGTAGGTGATTCACATACAGTTCCCAGTGCTACAGGGCAGTTCCTGAAAGTGCAGGAGACCTTTCCCATCTCTGTGTGATCAGAGCACAAAATCTTGGTCTCAACCCTGCAAACTTCCACCTTCAAGTAAGGTTATAGCCACTCATAAACATTTGCTGCAGCAGAGCAAAACCCACACCCATTCCTAACTTCTGTGTATTCTGGGACAGTAGATCATGCAGTAGCTGTTAGACCATGCACAAAGTTAAAATTTATTCTGATTTCCTAGTCTTTTTTTCTCTCTAATGTAACCTTGCTGCAAGTGAGTAAAATCAGTTGTGTAACAGAACATCAAAGCAAATCATTCAATCTGTTGCAAAAACCTTTACTGTACAAGAAATCGTGACTTGTTGAGCATGCAGTTTTTCTGAGAATACATTTTTAATTGCTTTACTTTTGCTTTCTAGGTATATGCCAATTGGTATTGTGTTTTTAATTGCTGGGAAGATAATAGAAGTTGAGGACTGGGAAATCTTTCGTAAACTGGGTCTTTATATGGCTACAGTATTAAGTGGGTACGTTGTTTTGTAAAGATTAAATTAAATGTATGCAATTTTTGGAGCTTAGTTGATTACAACTTAATTATCTACAACAACCAGCGTCTCCTAGGTCAGAAACAAAAAATACTGTCAATGAAAATTGTATGAGAATGTTTTGAATACACGTTTTGCTGAATGTATGTTTTGTTTTAAAACCTAAGTGCCATGAATTCTTAGAAGAAACAAAAAAAGGCTGTTCTTGTATTCACTATTTTGTCTTCTCAACTTGATGCTGAAACAGATAATATCACTGTATTTGAGGGATATGAAGATGGTGAAGGGCCTAGAGGGGAAGACGTATGAGGAGCGGCTGAGGTCACTTGGCCTGTTCAGCCGGGAAAAGAGGAGGCTGAGGGGAGACCTTATCACAGTCTACAGCTTCCTCATGAGGGGGAGTGGAGGGGCAGGCACCCATCTATCTTTAGTGGTCAGCGATAGGACTTGAGGGAATGGTGTCAAGCTGCGACAGGGGAGGTTCAGGCTGGATATCAGGAAGAGGTTCTTCACTGAGAGGGCTGTCTTGCACTGGAACAGGCTCCCCAGGGAAGTAGTCACTGCACCAAGCCTGTTGGAGTTTAAGAAGCATTTGGACTCTTAGTCATATGGTCTGAATTTTTGGGTAGACCTGTGTGGTGCCAGGAGTTGGACTTGATGATCCTTATGGGTCCCTTCCAACTCGGGATATTCTATGATTCTATGATTCTATGATTTTTGAAAGTCGCATTGCTTCTTTTAAAAACTAGAAAAAATTGGAAAAGGGTAAGGGTAAGGTGAATCATGTCTCAGAGGGGATTTCCAGGCCAATGAACATACATGAATATCTGTATAAAGCTGAGAATTTCTATGGGACCTCTGGGACCAAATTATATCAGTTGCACTGCCCAATACAAATGCAAAGTAAATGCACGGCATGAGAAATGATGCCAAAGAGGAAACCGATCCTATCCCACTCCAACACGGATCAGGTAGCTAACACTGAGAGTAGCTCTGGGGATCACACCATTCTTTCAACACAAAAATAGCTGGTAAAGCTGCAAAAGTAGCAGTTGCTATCTGCATAACGTAACCAATCAACAAAACATTTTTGGTATTCTTTTTGTAGACCCTTGACTGTATAGAACAGTCTGAGGCAGAGGCAGTTACACCTGCAGAAATTCTTTTGCAGATACAGAACCTTCAAATGGTATTCATTGTAATACTAGATCATTATACATCTCTGAAGAAAATTACTATTACTGCAAAGAAGCCTTTGGAAAGATAAATAGATTTTATGGTCCTAATAAATTAAATCCATTTAAATTTCTATTTCCAGTTCAGTGGAACGTAACTTCTAGGCTGTCTTGGTTCATTGCTTCATTCATTCATTCACTCCTGTAATTCCTTCAGTAAGCTATGGATCTATTCATATTTTGTCTAGAGGCTAGATCCAAAGTTGTTCAAGAGCTTCTTTCCCCCTGCTTTATACATATCCGTGGTATTTTCTTCAAATGTTATTCACCTGCTTTCTGACTAACAAGCAAAGAGAAGGGTAATATTTTAGTCTTAAATGCAAACTTCTTTATAAAGAATCAAGAAGGATCTCTTTTTTGCATGATTTTTTGCTAGATAATAATAATTATTTCAAAGTTTTTGTGTTGTTTTGTGCATAAACCAGCATGTTTGGACCAGCTGTTCAAAACTTGAGAAGTAGTGACTTTCTAAATAAAAATCACAGCTTCAGAAATAGCAATGAATTATCACTTTCAAAAATGCTATAGAGATGAGTGATAGTTGTGTTTGTCTAATACATAACATTGTTTTTTTTCTTATTTTCTGCACTGGTTCTTTCTTATTTTCTGTTTCATCTTGGAAAATAAATCTAATTTTTAAAGGATGCACAAGTTGATGTTTACCAGGAGACTGTAAATCATGAGGCTAATACTTTCTATATAAACTATAAATGAGATCATGACCAGAAGTTAGGTAGAAGTCATTTATAGAATGACACTGTATAACTTCTGCACATTTTCTATGTTATTAAAGCCTATTAATTCAGAGGAGGAATATGTTAGATGGATTATGACTACCCTTTGGCTTCAATTTTACATCAGATAGCAAGCTTTATGGTTGCTTACCTATTAATGGTTACTGTTTGCACTGTAACAGGACATATCTTCCTTAGGATGTGCGTGAAGACACAGTACCTTCTCCAGATTACTTCCTTTGTGAAGTATCACCACATACAGACACCTGTTTACCTGGTAACAACCAAGCAACAACGCATACAGCAAGGGTGCCCACCATTATATCCTTGGCAAGAAAAAGTATGTTCCACTGAACTCCACTGAACTCCATTACACAGGTCACAATTTTCCCTGATGGCTGCTAGTACAGCATTTCTGTCTCTTAAGGGAAGGTCTACAGAGGGTGATGCTCAGGGTGTTGTAGAGAATGGCAAACATTCTCTGCAAAACTGACCATCAGGAAGGGTATATTAGATCGTAGAAGCAAAGATGACACTGTACACACAAGGCTGTAGGCTGCAGGGAAAAGGTGCCTGTCCTATCTGCCAAGCCTCATACGTCATAAGGACTATTATCCACTGCTGCTGTTTCACATGGGCACCAATGATGCAGCCAGGAGCAGTCTGAGGAGTGTCAAGAGGTATTACAGAGCCCTGGGAGCAGCAGTAAAAGACACAGGAATGCAGGTAGTTTTTATCATCAGTCCTGCTGGTCAAAGGCAAGGGGAGTGAAAGGGCCAATCGATTCTGGCAAATCAACAGATGGCTATAGGACTGGTGGCATAGACAAGGGTTTGGCTACCTAGACCGTGGGACTTGCTTTGAGAAACCTGGTCTGCTGGGGGCTGATGGGGTCCACCTCTCAGAGAAGGGGAAGAGCATCTTTGGTCATAGGCTTACCAAGCTGGTGAAGAGGTCTTTAAACTAAAGTTTTCAGGGGAGGGAAACCTCAGTCCATCCTGCTCCTCCCAGTTTGATGCCAGTGTCAGCAATAGATGTCCAGAGCCTGGAGAAGGATCATGGGTCAGCAGGAAAGCACCTGAAGAGCAGCACAAAGTAATTCCAGCCACTCCAGCCAGTAAGTTAGTTTCATCAGGGGCCCAACTCAAATATCTATGCTAACGCACGTAGCATGGGAAATAAACAAGAGAAGTTAGGGATGTTTGCATGCCTGCAGTGCTATGATCTCATTGACATTACAGAGACATGGTGGGATGGCTCGCAGGACTGGAGTGTTAGGATGGAAGGTTATAGGCAAGGGAGGTGAGGAGGGGGTGTTGCCCTCTCTGTCAATGAACAGCTGGAGTGCATAGAGCTCTGCCTGGGGATGGGAGAAGAGCTGACAGAGAGTTTATGGGTTAGGATTAAAGGGACAGCAGGGGCAGGGGACATCCTAGTGGGGGTCTGCTACAAGCCACCTGATCAGGAAGACCAAGCAGATGAGGCCCATTATAAACAGGTAGAAGTAGCCTCACATTCACAAGCCCTGGTTCTCATGGGGAACTTTAACAACATCAATATCTGTTGGAGCGACAACACAGCAGGGCAGAGGCAAACCAAGAGATCCCTGGAATACATTGATGACAACTTCCTTCTCCAAATGATAGAAGAGCCAAAGAGGAGAGGTGCAGTGCTGGATCCCATTCTCATCAACAGGGAGGGGCTGGTGGGGAATGTGAAACTCAAGGGCAGACTTGGCTGCAGTGATCGTGAAATGGTGCAGTTTTGCATTCAGAGGGCAGTGAGGAGGGAGCACAGCAAACGCTCTGTCCTGGACTTTGGGAGAGCAGAATTTGCCCTGCTCAGGGATCTGCTTGGTAGAGTACCATGGGACAAAGCCCTGGAGGGAAGAGGAACTCAAGAAAGCTGGTTAATATTCAAGTACCACCTCCTTCAAACTCAGGAGCAATGCATCCCAACAAAGAGGAAGTTGGGCAAAAATGCCAGGAGACCTGCATGGGTGAACAAGGAGCTCCTGACCAAGCTCAAAAAGAAGGCCTACAGAGGGTGGAAGCAAGTACAGATAGCCTGGGAGGGATACAGAGACACTGAGCAGCCAGGGATCAGGTTAGGAAAGCCAAAGCTCTTTTAGAATTAAATTTAGCTAGGGACATCAAGGGCAATAAGAAAGGGTTCTATAGATGAAGTGGTGATAAAAGGAAGATGAGGGAAATTGTGGGCCTTCTCCAGGAGGAAACAGGAGACCTGGTCACCCAGGATATGGAGAAGGCTAAGCTACTTAATGAATATTTTGCCTCAGTCTTCACTGACAAGAGCTCCAGGGACAAGGTGTGGGCCCCAGAAGGCAAAGGCAGAGACAGGAAGAATGATGAACCACCAGTGTTGGAGAAGATCTGGTTTAAGACAATCTAAGGAACCGTAAGGTGTACAAGTCCATGGGACCTGATGAGATACATCCACAGGTCCAGAAGGAACTGGCAGATGCAGCTGCTAAGCCTCTCCCCATCATATATGAGAAGTCGTGGCAGTCCCATTTTCAAAAAGGGATAAAAGGAGGACCTGCAAAACTACAGGCCAGTCAGTCTCACCTCTGTGCCCAACAAGATCATGGAGCAGATCCTCCTGGAAACTATGCTAAGACACATGGAAAATAAGGATGTGATTGGTTACAGCCAGCATGGCTTAACTAAGGGCAGATCGTGCCTGACAAAGCTGGTGGCCTTCTGTGATGGGGTTTCAGTATTGGTGGATAGGGGAAGGGCAACTGACATCATCTACTTGGACTTGCGCAAAGCATTTGACACTGTCCCCCATGATATCCTTCTCTCTAAATTGGAGAGACATGGATTTGACAGATGGACCACTTGGTGGGTAGGGCATTGGCTGGATGATTGCACACAAAAAGTTGTGGTCAATGGCTCAATGTCCAGGTGGAGATCAGTGATGAGTGGTGTTCCTCAGGGGTCAGTACTGGGACTGGCACTATTTAACATCTTTGTCAGTGACATGGACAGCGGGATCGAGTGCACCCACAGCAAGTTTGCCAATGACACCAAGCTGTGTTGTGCAGTCAACACACTGGAGGGAAGAGATGCCATCCAGAGGGACCTGGACAAGCCTAAGAGGTAGGCCTGTGTGGACCTCATGAGGTTCAACAAGGCCAAGTGGAAGGTTCCGCGTCTGGGTCAGGGCAATCCCAAATACAAATACAGGCTGGGGGGAGAATGGATTAAGAACAGCTCTGATGAGAATGATCTGGGGGTGCTGGTTGACAAGAAGCTTGACGTGAGCCATCAGTGTGCGCTTGCAGCCCAGAAAGCCAACCATATGCTGGGCTGCATCAAAAGCAGCGTGGCCAGCAGGTTGAGGGAGGTGATTCTGCCCCTTTTCTCTGTCCTCCTGAGAACCCAGGTGGAATACTGTATTCAGCTTTGGGGCTCCCAGCACAGGGAGGACATGGATGTATTAGAAGGAGTTGAGAGGATGGAGCCACAAACATGGTCAAGAGGCTGGAGCACCTTTTCTATGAAGACTGGCTGAAGGAGTTGGGGTTGTTCAGCCTGGAGAAGAGAAGGCTCCAGGGAAACCTTATAGCAGCCTTCCCATACCTAAAGGGGGCCTACTGGAAAGCTGGAGGGGGACTCTTTGTCAGGGAGTGTAGTGAGAGGACAAGGAGTATCGGCTTTAAACTAAAAGAGGTTAGGTTTAGATTAGATATAAGGAGGACATCCTTTACTATGAGGGTGGTGGGGCACTGGAACAGGTTGCCCAGAGAAGTTTTGAATGCCCCATCCCTGGAAGTGTTAGGGCCAGGTTGGATGGAGCTTCAAGCAACCTATTTTAGTGTGAAGTGTCCCCAGCCATGGCAGGGGTGTTGGAATTATACAATCTTTAAGGTCCCTCCAATCCAAGCCATTCTATGATTCTATATTTTCTGGCCTTCAGGAATGCCCTTTTTCCCATTGCTCTTCAAACTGGAGGAGTTGTGCTTTTTCTTTGTTTTGGATTCTGTTCCCACCATATTTTTAGCTTTCATCGTTATTTGCCTTGTGTTTGTGGTGTTTTCTGTTCATGTACATCTTTTGTAGCCATTTCTCTATCATCCTTCCTTTAAGGTTGGTCCTAAGAGTTACAGGTTGTCTCAAACATACTTCTTGTTTTCACTAGCAAGAAAAGTGTGCAAGATCACGAGAGCTTGTATGTCTTATCCTCCTCTTCCTTTCCCTTTTCTTCCCTCTCCAACTCATTATATACCTCACTTTCTTCCCAACTTTCTTATTCATGACCTTTCACATCCTCAACCCTACCAACTCTTTCCCACCATTGTCTGCGACATATCTCAGCCTCTATTTAGGTCAACACAAGGCAATAATCTTCCCCTAATGCCTCTGCTCTGGTTGCCCAGAAAATGTCTTCATCCCATCCCTTTTTAGAGCAGCAGTGTCAGGATTAGGATATGTTAGCAGTCACAGAGGAGAAAAATCAAAATAGGAGGCATAATATGATTGCCAGAGAACTCTCAGCCTAAGGGAGAAAGGAAGCTGCAGCAAGCAGTCTGGCCTTGTCTTTGCCTTTGTCTCTTCTGAAAGCAGCAAGACAGTTACATTTCTGAATGCTTAAAGAATGCTATTTTGAGAAATAAAAATTGCTGCTTGTTATGTGTTGTGTTTAATACATGCAAATAAATATTGCTTCTAATTTGTCTCATGAAAATCAGTAGTAACAAAATAGATATGCACAAATGTAATTTTGGATAATGCCATGTTTATGCTGCAAAGTGCAGATCTAAAATTTTCAAAATAACTTTATTTGGAAGTCATTATGTTTGTAGATGTAGACATTACTTGAAAAGTTTACTCGCATCAACATTTTTGTTAAGACACCCAACAATATCTAAGTTTATGTATTTTTTCTACATGTTCTGCATAATTCAGTTTGTTCTCAAGCACCATTTTATAAATTATTATGTTTCTTTCTAGAGTTCTTTACAGATTTTTATTGATACATGTTGTGTGCTTTCTTTTACATTCCGATAAATAAATCATTTTTCACATAAAGAGTGAAAACTTAATGCCCATTGTCTTTAACAAGATCATTTTTCCAAGGAAACAAGTAGCTAGATGTCAGGGCCTTTTCAGTGGTTTTGTAAATTTCCGTACTATGGCTCTGGCTCTTAATTGCCTGTTTTTGGCGGAACAAATGGCACCATGATTTATTGTCATCTTTATCAACTACTCTAAATTATAAAGCACTGTTACAGCACAGTAACATTTGCAAGAATATCTTGTGAGGACAGAATAAAAATACCACGGTCATATATGCAACAGTTCTGGGTTTTGTGTTTCCATGCTGTTTTAATTTCTTTTCAAAAAAAGCTGATGTTGCCATGATGGCTTGTGACCTTGGAACACAGGAAATACTTCACAGACTATTCACATATATTTCATTTCAAGTATACTCATAGCAGGCTGTTTGCCTATAATCTTAATGTCCGCAAAACTCTACAGCATATGCATTCAGGATTAATGCACAATGTTCGACGGATGACTATGTCCCTGAAACACACCCAAATATCCAAGCAAATACACCTGAGCAATGTGTAAAGTCAGGAGGACAATTTCATCATTGCATGTCTACACACTAAATTTTAAAAAGTGATAGTTTCAAAACACAGTATTTCAGCACCTTACAACATGAAAGATATATGTAAGGTTACATATATTGCATTTGAAATATCTCAGTTTAATATATAGAATCAATGTAAAATAACCACGTTTGAATTGTAGACGTCTGAATTGTAGACCTCGGCTTACACAATTTTCCACAAAATAAATGTGGATTTTTAAATAGGATATTGCTCTCTAAATATTAAAGATAGGTGTAACTAAAGTCTCTGAGAGTTTCACAATTGTATTTGAGGACAGAATTAGATGTATTTATGACCATCTTATCATTGAAACAAGGCAATGAAATCTGTCCATCAATTTAACTATTCCATTTTCTTTTGCAGGCTTGCAATCCATTCCACTGTAATTCTGCCACTGATCTACTTAATAATAGTAAGGAAAAATCCTTTTCGTTTTGCCATGGGGATGGCTCAGGCACTTCTGACAGCCCTCATGATTTCTTCCAGGTAAACAAAAGAAACATTTATTTTCTGTAATGTTCTTAGTAGTAATGGCATTGTTTGTGCTCTGATTTTATTGTCACTTTGTTACATATCTGATTTCACCTGGACAATTGTAAATACCCTGGAGGTTGAAATATTACTTTTGTCATTATTTCTGCAGTACCCAAAAGGGCAGTATAGATTGTAGTGAAGCTGTGCTGTCCTTTTACCAAAGTAGAGTCTGGTCTTCCTAATACAAATTCAGGAAATATTTTTTTGCCATTCAGTTAATTACTTAACGGCCTTGCTAGAATTTAGGCTGTTTCAGTGTTACATACATTATGAAGATTTTAATGTGTATTTTTGAGGATAACCAAGACTTTGTTATTTCTTCCTATAATTTGAAGAAAGAGCAAAGATAGTTTTGCTTTAAAACCCAACTCTTCACTTTCATACTGCAGCCTTCCTGTCTGCAAATCAGGCTGTAAGGAAAAGGAAAGATAAAGGAAATGGCATATTACCTGTGCTTACTTTCTGTGTTTATCTGTGTGCCAGTTCAGCCACTTTGCCTGTCACCTTCCGCTGTGCAGAAGAAAAGAACTTCATTGATAAAAGAATTACCAGGTTTGTACTTCCAGTTGGAGCTACCATCAACATGGATGGCACAGCTCTCTATGAAGCAGTAGCAGCTGTATTTATTGCACAACTGAATGACTTGGAACTGGATATTGGCCAAATAGTTACCATTAGGTAAGACTAAAGCCAAGACACACATTTAATTGGTGTTTTTCTTAATGAATGATTTTACTTCGAATACCTCATGGGAAAGTTAAAGCTATCATTCACAGCACAGGAGAAAACAGAATAATTCTCATTTCTTGTTCCAGAGCCTATGCAATCAGGTGAGAAGGTGGGCTGGGCTAAGGTATATTGGGAAATTGCCATCATTATCTCACAGTAAGCACTTGCAAACCCAACTCAGCATCTTCCTATGATTTAAGTTGTACGTTGGACATGCATTTATCTATTTATTCTGCATTGTAATCCTAACAGCTGTTCGCTTGCTCAAGGAGCAATGGACTCTGCTCCAAGTGTTAGGAACTGTAATGGCACTGATTCAAACTTGTCCAATTGACTTTTCCGCACATGCTGAGTAGATACTACTCAACAGGAAAACTGGAACGTTTGGATTTCTTCCTTGCAGTGAAATATGCCTATTTGTGCCAGAAAATAGAGCTTTTGTGAGCAGCACTTATCCTAAATGCATTTTTCTGTCTTTATTTGGGATTTAGTGTCACAGCTACAGCAGCCAGCATTGGAGCTGCTGGTGTCCCCCAAGCTGGACTTGTCACCATGGTGATTGTACTGAGCGCTGTTGGCCTGCCAGCCGAAGATGTTACTCTGATCATTGCAGTTGACTGGCTTCTGTAAGTTTAAGGCACTTGATATTTATTTATTTATTATTACTTTTAATTCTTACATAAGCTTTTTAGTAACGTGGGCCTGTGAAAGAAGAACAAAATCATGTAGGAATGCTGCAGGAATTGGACAAAGATTCTTTTTGTAGCCAGCCTTGTTCAATATAGAATTGGATGTAGCCATGGCTATAATTCTGTGAGAAGTCCTACAGTGTGGGATGGAAGTTAATAACCTCACATCCAGAGATGCTGTTCAGCCAGTGGGCACAACATTGTTAAATCATTAGTGTAACACTCAGGAAAAGCATGTTTCACAGTACTAAGGAGCACCTCTGCAGTTTCTCAACTGCTACCATATTTTACTAAATAGATACACCATTCACAAAAATCAAATGCAGCCACAAGCAGAATCATCTCAGCTGATTCTAACAAAGCAAATAAATGCTATACACTGGTGAAGATGGAGTGGAGCACATAAACTAAGCAAAGTTGGACCTTGATTCTATATGCACACACATGACAGGCTCTACAAGGGTACATTCTGCCAACATCAGTTTGCTTGGGCTGCTTTTCACTGAGACAGTTTCTTAAGGATACAGCCCCATGACCAGCAAGCACACGTGCAAACTCAGAAAGCACTGCTTATCTCTGATCCCAACCGCTTCACCTCAGAGCACATAAAAACCTCTCAGTCCCATTAAGCATCTCTTTCTGGAGAGAAGCATTTAACCACAAGTCTTCTGTTCAAATAAGACATTTCTAAGCAACTTCTGCAACAACCCCAAAGAATGACATCATGTATTCTGGAGTTCAAGAAGGAATAGGTGTTCAGTTTTGTCCCATGATTCGCTGGGAAAGAATAGCAAGATTCCCAAGTTAAGGAGTATAACTTTAGTTTATAATACAGCTTTTTTCTGCCTCCTAAAGTGTCCAAGCTATCATGCTTAGACTGAGGTCTTGATCACCGGCATTAACTCATCATGAGTGATATTTTGTTGGTACCAATCCACAGATACTAATCATTTCATAGACTCTGCATTTCATTTTCTTAGGCGTATATTTACCCTCAAAGTAAGTTCATTCCTTTTCCTAGCCCACCTTTTTCAATGATTTTCTTGAAGGATTTCTTGGCAGCAACCTATGTATTTCACAGATACACTTAATTTATTTGATTATATAACTCATTTTTTCAAGCTGTAGAGAAACTGATCTCCAGAAAACCAAGCCTATTAAATGGATCCAAGAATCAATTACATTTCAGTATAAACATCATTCCTCCAAAAAGAACCAGCACCAAACACTGTACATTTCCCCCATCAACTGTCTGCAACAGTGTCTAATAGGTTTGTTTACTGTGCTCCACAATCATTTTGTTTTCTCCAGCTCTTTTACCAGTGCTCATTTAGTTTTGTTAAGGATGGTGAAGATCTGTACAAATCACTGTCTCAGAGCAGGTATCTAAAGAAGAATGTAAGAACAAAACAAATGTATATAGTTACTTTTCCCAAAGTGTTTTCCTAGCCTTCAGGAAGTGGCAACTCAAAAAGTTCCCATGTTAGAAGTGTTTTTTGTTTTAGCAGTGCTCAACAGATTTCTTCTGATGTGAATTTGCCTCGTTTCTTTTGGAACCCATATCAACTTCTAGTATCCAGATGTCCTGTGAAAAAGAATTCCACAACCTAACAACGTGTTGGACAAAAAACTTTTTTTTTTTAAACCCATCTCATAATCCTTTTACTTGATGTCCTCTAACTCCTTCATGAGAATGAGACAGAAAGAGAACAGTCATTCCATACTTAACTATGGTAATCATAATTTAACGGACCCTATCATAGAATCATAAAATCATTAAGGTTGGAAAAGACCTCCAAGATCATCTGGTCCAACTATTCCCCTACCACCAATATCACCCACTAAAGCATGTCTCCAAGTACCACACCCAACCTTTCCTTAAACACCCCCAGGGATGGTGGCTCCACCATTTCCCTGGGCAACCTGTTCCAGTGCCTAACTACTCTATCTGACAAGAAATTTCTCCTAATTTCCAACCTCAACCTCCCCTGGTGC
Organism: Anser brachyrhynchus; assembly: GCF_964034855.1. Taxonomy (NCBI): domain Eukaryota; kingdom Metazoa; phylum Chordata; class Aves; order Anseriformes; family Anatidae; genus Anser; species Anser brachyrhynchus. Next base: position 24,741,862 of record NC_137697.1, read on the forward strand.
AACTTGAGGCCATTCCCTCTAATCCTATCTCTACTTATCTGTGAGAAGAGGCCGACCTCCAGCTCCCCACACCTTCCTTTCAGGTAGCTGTAGAGAGCAAGAAGGTCTCCCCTGAGCCTCCTCTTCTCCAGACTTAAAAACAAAACAAAACAAAATAAAACAAACAAAAAAACCAGTTATCTCAGCCATTCCTCATGGGACTTGTGTTCCAGACCCTTCACCAGCTTTTTAGCCCTTCTCTAGACATGTTTCAGGGCCTTGATGTCCTTCTTGAGGGGCCCAAAACTGAACATAGTACTCAAGGTGTGGCCTCACCAGAGCTGAGTACAGGGGGACAATCACCTCCCTGGTCCTGCTGGCTGCACTATTCCTGATACAAGCCAGGATGCCGTTGGTCTTCTTGGCCACCTAGGCACACTGCTGGCTCATGTTCAGGCGAGCATCAACCAGCACCCTCAGATCCTTTTTCTCTGCACAGCTTTTGAGCCACTCTGCCCCAAGCCTGTAGCACTGCATGGGGTTGTTGTGACCAAAGTGCTGGAGCCGGCACCTAGCCATGTTGAACCGCATCTCATTGGCCTCATCCCATAGACCCAACCTGTCCAGTTCCTTCTGCAGGGCCTTTCTATCTTTTCTTCAGTCCACAATTTAGGTGATTCTTAGGCACAATAATAATACATAGAAGGTACCTGTTCCACCATGAAACAGAGAACTGTCTTTGATTCTAATTGACATATGTTTCAGATGAAGGTGTCTTGCGATGTAAAGAAAATTAATTTCATGAACAAGGGATCATTAGCAGTGCCTTTTGCACTTCAGCAGATGGAATGCACATCACGATGACACGTAGATTATTAACATTTTTGCCTTTCGTACTTACTGCCTAAAATGTATTATTTTGCAACCTGCTAGTAGGGGCTTATTAACAATCTTCTAGTTAATTCTGAACTCATCAAGTTTTTTTTTTATGTAGGCTTGAGGAGATTTTCCATGTTTTTAATAAAGAAGTAGAATATGATTATTAAGAAAAATGAGTTTTCAGTGCAACTCACTCATCCTACTGATCCTACTGGACATTTACTACATCCTTCCCTCTTCCTACCGATTATTTCCCTCCCACATGGAGAATCCATAGCCACCTTTTCATGCTAGAGTTCAGCAGCTGTTGTAGAAGAGTATGTTTGGGAACTGATTCACTTCATTATTGTTTTTGAAGTCTCCCATGCCAGTTTTCATGTTTTGCATAGTATTCCTGCTTTTCTGCCAAGCAGTGGCATATTTTTAAGGCCTTCAGGTCACATTTCTCTTGGGAGAAAGATTGGCAGCACAGAAGCATCATGTTTCTTAATGTGACAACACAACTTTGTACATCAATTCTTTAACAAGAGTTTAGGCCAAAATACTGGGCTAGGCACTTCTCTAGTTGAGGAAATAAATGTCAAAAAGGCAAAAGGCAAACACTTCTGCTGTGCCCCACAGTCTCTCCTTCCATTCCTCCAAGAGTGGTCTCATCGCAAAGAGAGCCAGCTGTGTAGCATACTCCAGGGCCTGAGAAGTGTTCCCCATAAGACTTCTTAAAGTCTCTGCACAGCAGTTTGATTACTGCTGTTAACAGACCAGTTATGTGACTTATAGCTTCACTCATTCTGTACAAAGGCATTCATTTGGGAAGTCAAACCAGGTTTGTTCAAATTCACGTGGGGAAAATTCTCCCCTTTGATCCCTTGTCCTCCCACGCTTTTTCCTGTAAGGCCAGAATGGCCTAGAATCCACACTGGGAAAAAAACATGAGCTCACTATTTGCTAACGTCGCTTTTGTTTACTAAAAGGATTTTCTGGGTAACATATTGAATGATTTCTCTGACATTTTTGTTCCATAGGGATCGATTCAGAACAATGGTTAATGTCTTGGGAGATGCCTTTGGTACAGGAATAGTGGAGAAGCTCTCTAAAAAGGAGCTGGAGCAGATGGATGTCAATTCTGAAGTCAACATAGTCAACCCTTTTGCCTTGGAAACAACAACACTTGATAATGATGAAACAGAGACCAAGAAATCATATGTCAATGGAGGCTTTGCTGTGGATAAGTCTGACACCATATCCTTCACGCAGACATCTCAGTTCTAAAGCCAGTAAGTAGCTTTCAGGTGAAACAGGAGCACTAAAGGACATGGCCATATGCAATCTTAAAAAGTTTAAAGGGTAACTGAAAATGAATTGCATTTCACATATATTTGATTTACTGCACAGACTGATTCTCTTCACTGGTTCTGCCCCCTTTCGATCACCTCTGTCAACAATTTGAACTCACCACTTTTGGTCCTTTCTGATATGTTGAAGAAAAAGACAGTTGTAATTTTTTTTTTTTTTAAGAATATACACACTTGGTGAGGCTATGAATTGCCTCTTTGGAATCAGCATGCTCATATATGGGGATCAATAGCTGGAACAGCCAAACGTGTTTTTCTCAGGAGTAGCACAGCATTCCACATCTCACCTGCATTACAAAACACCTCCACAAAATCTCTTTTAAAATCTTTGCCTTCTAAACACATTGCACTGTACCAGAAACCTACTGTAACTTAATCATGTGCCAAAATACTCCTTTCTGCAGCTGAGAGATCACCTCAAGGGCAAACTGAGTCAGAAAGGAACAGAACAAGGCCTTGTAGTAAGTATTCTAGTTTGAATGGGGTTTCATTTTTCTTTAATTGTGAAATAGTTGGGCATGGAAGAGCTGTCATTGTTTACATAGCTAGACTTCCCCTTGTGTTCCCTGTGAATGCCAGCTGCTGACATGAGCCTTCCGGTGTGAAACACATTGCTGTGGATTTTGGCTTCTGGCATTTGAAGAGTTTTGATAAAGTGAAACTTCACCAGTTTTGGTCCACTTCAGTGGCGTCCTGGTCCGTTGACATCAGAAGGAGAAATGTTAGTTTACTGTTGTCCACCTTTGACTCTAACCAAATATTAATCAGCCCATAAGTAGCCAGAGGTCAGGAAGATGAAAACAGGCTATAAAGCAACACATAATGCAAACTCTAAAACTTTCCTCCTTTGAACAAAAACAGGTATTGTATGAAGAGTAGGAGGCATACCTCTTTATAGACAGAAGCCACCCTCACTAAGCTCTTTACACAGACTGGCTGTGTAAGCATGAAAGTTTGTAGCTGTGACACCACTAGAGTGCCAACATATATTACAGCTACATTGTATCTCATGAAGCCTTTCTGGACCCGAAAAGTCCTGGATTCTGTTGGCTTGCTGTAGGATAAGAAGCAACAAGAATTTCCTAATAAGAAATCTCCATTGTCTAAAACATTTTATACAAGGTTTTCATGGTGCAAAATCACTCTCCCCAGGGAGGAATTGCTGTAACAATTTTTTTCCCTTGGATTTTGCCATTCATTAGCCATTTTACTTGTAAACTGAAATTCATATACAGTTGTTTGTAAGTAAGATTATAGGAAACCTAAAATTGCGTATGTTAACAAAAAACCCTGCAGATTCTGCTGTTCGTGGCAGTGTACTATACTTGAGTCAGGCCTACACTTTTTTATTTAAATAAACCAGAAGCGTGCCAAAGAGCAACAATTAAGAAGAACATATTTACTGTAGAATTTGATAAATTGCACCTTAAACCAACAAGTCAATGAGACATAATAGCATATTTAAATTAAACATTGTAACATATGCGATAATGTTAATCTAAATATTATTATGTTTAACCATAATAAGGAATGTACAGATTGAATAAGTCAATCTTTTACCTGTGCTGAAATAGTATGAAACATTTGTATGGCTTTGCTTATGAAAGGAAAAAAAACAAAACAAAACAACAACAACAAAAAAAAAACAAACACCAGTTTCCCATAATTAGCGTATGACCTATGTCTTCTCTTTCCTTTGCTTTTTTTTTTGGTTACCTATTTACCATTACACCATTATGTAGCCACCCTAATATGATGTACTGTGAATCATGTTCCTAACATATTCTAAATAAATAAATTCTCTCCTTCGTTCTTGTTGTAGCCTTCCATCCTCTCCTCACTGTAGAATATTGAGTTCCATTAGCTATGGCAGGAAAAACAAAACTCTGTGAGTTTGTGATTTAGGTTACCTTCGCTATTGATCCAGCAGTAGCGTTGGCAAGAATTAATCTCTTCTTACAATAAAATAAAAACATTGCTCTCACAATAATATGGCAGTGAGACTACAAGAAAACCCTTTAAATATGGAGGATTTGGGTTGGTGGTACACTTTTAAACACACACTAAGTAGCAGATTATTTATTTATATTGATCGGATTCAGGGTTGATGGTGCTGTGTTGCTATCCACTCATCACCAAGACACCCAACCACAAAGTAAAGATGCTGTTCAGTCCAAGGTTGCTTTTCCTGACATCCCATTCTGACTATGTATATTCTGCATAGGTGGACACACTGGACATGGGCAAAGCATTCTCTTCTCCATAGCCTGCTGCTCTGGCAGCTTTGGAGATTTTTTTTTAGAGAATGTGCCACTGGAATACGCCTTGCAGATTCTGGGTCTTTAAGCCCTGTTGTTAGGTCGCTATACACTCTTCGAAGCTGTGGAAGCTCACACAAGTTTGGCCCTGAATCTTCAGTATTATATGTGTAACTGTACACTGTATATGTGTATCTGTAGCAGCCCCACAAGAGTTTAAACCACAGAAACACAGCCACTATATGCAGGTCACTTGTTCTCTCATCTTCTCTGCCAAGAACAGGAACAATCCATATTGCACTCCAAAAAACTGATGGCTAGACCCTCTCCTTCTCCTTGAATTTACAATTTCAGTTCCATTGGACTACACTTGATGTGCAGCAGAGCACCTGCTGACACCACTTGGCTGGTGAAATGCCGAGCACCGCAACAGGTGCAACTGCTGCCACTGCTGCTGCTCTGCAGAGCTGTGCCTCCAGCCTGTGGCTCTACCAAGCCACCAGATGGCAGCGCTGGGCAGACCACCTGCTGGGGTGGGGAAAAGGCCGTGGGTGAAGGGCAGGACTATACTGCGCATCGGCTGCCTGCAGCTGGGATGGGCCAGGGCAGGAAATCCCATCTCAGGTGTCTAACTGATTGGCTGTCCATTTCCTTAAGCTGAGCAAGTGTTTATATGTAAGAATACATATGGTTCTATACAATTATATTGCGTTTAGATGCTGAGGTGCTATGAGAAACTGCCCTGCAAAAGGTGAGATGTAAGAGTAGTAGTAGGAAAAGCTAGAGGACGAGCAAGAAGGTCAAGAGGAGGTGCTGTAGGTACCATAGAACAGATTCTTCTGCAGCACAAACCCTGGAGGGGACCATGACTTTGCAGGTGAATGTGTCCAAAGGGAAGCAGCAGCTTTAAGGGAGCCTGCAGTAGAGCAGGGGAGAAGTCTGAGGAGGAAGGAGCATCCAAGTGGATCTGTGATAGGGTGACTGCAAACTCCCAGGCCTGTGAGACAGGGGTGGAGGGAGATCGAAGAGTCATGGATGAAGGAGTGTAATTGAGTTTGGGATGAAGGGATGAGGGGAGAAGTTGGGGGAGAGGGGGGAAGGACTGGGAAAGTGTACATTTTTACTTTGCAATGAAATAAATTAACTTTAACCATGTTGAGTCTGATTTGCCTGTGATGGTGATTGCTAACTGAACTCCTTCTCCTTATCTTGACCCATGGGATTTCCCATTTTTTTTGTCATCTTGCTGAGGACAGAGAGAGAGTGGTTGGGTGCACGTTGGCTGCTATCCAAGGTTAGACAGCTACAACTATATATGCAATATTTATATAGTAGAAATATAGAAAGGACTCTATAAGTGCCCTGTCTTTCCTTTGCTTATGTTGCCCTTTTAACATCACCCGTTTATGTACTCACCCTGTTTTGATGCACTCTGACTTGTGTTCCTAACACGCTCTATATCAGCAATTTCTCTTCTTTGCTCTTGTTGTAGCCTCCTTTACTCAGGGTAGAATATTGAGTTCCTTTAGCTATGGTGAGAAAAACAAAACTGGGTGAGATTATGATTTAAATAACTGTCTTGGCTTTATGTGGCAAGGATTTGGTAGCAGAAGAGCTGCAGGGGTGGCTTCTGTGAGAAGACTCCAGAAGCTGCCCCATGTGAGATAAGAACCAGTTCAAAAGGGACCTGCTGCTGGCCAGAGCCAAGCCAATGAGTGATGTCGGTTGCACCTCTGTGAGAGCATATTTAAGAAAGGGAAAATTCTGCTGTGCACCAGCAGCTGGGAGAGAGAGGAGTGAGAAGCAACCCAGGTCAGTGAAGAATGATGGGGAAGAGGTTTGCCAGGCACTGTAGCAGAAGTTCCCACACAGCCTGTGGAGAGGCCCATGGTGGAGCAGGCTGTCCCCATACAGCCAATGGGTCCCACGGCAGAGCAGATCTCCACGATACAGCCCATGGAGGACCCTCTGGTGGAGCAGGTGGATGTGGCCTGGAGGAGTGTGCGGCCCATGGAGAGCCCCTGCAGGATTATACTCCAGGCTGGGTCTGCAGACTGTGGAGAAGACCCCCATGCAGGAGCAGGGGATCTGTCGGGAGCTGCCGCCTGTGGGGACCCATGCTGGAGCAGTCTGCTCCTGGGGGATGGACCCTATGGTACAGACCCATATTGGAGCAGTTGTTGAAGAGCTGCTGTGTGTGGGAAGCCCATATATGATCACTTTGGGAACAATGGCATCCCTTGGGAGGGGCCCCATCCTGGAGCAGGGGAAGAGGGTGACCATGGAGGAGTGGTGGAGACAAAGCATTATGGACCGAGCACAACCGCCATTTCCTATTCTTCTGTGCTGCTTGAGGGGCGGATATAGAAGAGGGTGGGTGGGATGGAAGATGTTTTTAGTATGCTTTTAGTTTTTCACTGTTCTAGTACACTACTAATAGGCAATAAATTATATTAATCTACCTATTCTGAGTCTTTTTGACATAGGACGATAATTGGTGAGCAATCCCGCTGTCCTTAACTCGACCCTTGAGACACTTCCATAATGTTTTCTCCCACTTTTCCTTAGAAGAGAGGGAGAGAAAGATGGCTACGATGAGGTTCATCTTCCCAACAGGGTAAACCACCACAGTTATATTCAAAATCGAGCCAGCTGTAGTTTTGGCAAGAATTAATCCCTTGTAAGAGATTAACTGATCTCTTTGGAGATAATTTTTAAAGAATATACCCACAGGAATCCCCTCTCAGAGTCTAGGCCTTTGAGCCCTGTTGTTAGGTTATAGAATCGTAGAATCATAGAATATCCCGAGTTGGAAGGGACCCATAAGGATCATCAAGTCCAACTCCTGGCACCACACAAGTCTACCCAAAATTTTAGACCATGTGACTAAGTGCACAGTCCAATCGCTTCTTAAATTTAGACAGGCTTGGTGCAGTGACTACTTCCCTGGGGAGCCTGTTCCAGTGTGCAACCACCCTCTCGGTGAAGAACCTCTTCCTGATATCCAGCCTGAACTTCCCCTGCCTCAGCTTAACACCATTCCTGTGGGTCCTATCACTGGTGGTTACGGAGAATAGGTCAGCTCCTGCCCCTCCACTCCCCCTCACGAGGAAGTTGTAGACTGCGATGATGTCTCCCCTCAGCCTCCTCTTCTCCAGGCTGAACAGGCCAAGTGACCTCAGCCACTCCTCAGATGTCTTCCCCTCTAGGCCCTTCACCATCTTCGTTGCCCTCCTCTGGACACTCTTCAACAGTTTTACATTCTTTCTGTACTGTGGTGCCCAGAACTGCACACAGTACCTGAGGTGAGGCCACACCAGTGCAGAGTAGAGCAGGACAATCACTTCCCTTGACCGACTAGCAATGCCGTGCTTGATGCACCCCAGGATACGGCTGGCCCTCCTGGCTGCCAGGGCACACTGCTGGCTCATATTCAACTTACTGTAGACCACAACCCCCAAATCCCTCTCTGCGGGGCTGCTCTCCAGCATCTCGTCGCCCAGTCTGTACGTATAGCCAGGGTTGCCCCGTACCAGGTGCAGGACCCGGCACTTGCTTTTGTTAAACTTCATGTGGTTGGTGATCGCCCAGCTCTCCAATCTGTCCAGATCTCTCTGCAAGGTCTTCCCACCCTCAGCTGAGTCTACAATTCCTCCAAGTTTGGTGTCGTCAGCAAATTTACTCAAAACACCTTCTAGTCCTATATCCAAATCCTTTATAAAAACATTGAAGAGGACTGGCCCTAAAATGGAGCCTTGAGGGACCCAAGTAGTGATCATCTGCCTACCTGATGTGGCCCCATTTAGCACATCCC